>NW_026586550.1:9406520-9434856 GCF_907164565.1 Psammomys obesus
TATATATATATATATATATATATATATATATATATATATGACTAAGAAAAAAATTGAGAAAAATCTGTAAGACATTGAAGAAAATTTCTTCTTTTTTAAGTTGGGAAAAAATACAACAGAACTAGTTTTCATATAGTAGTTTCAGCTTCCTGGCTTAAAAAAAATCGCTTCATTTTTCTCCTCTGTTTTCTTCTCTTAAATGTATCTGGTATTGGACAATTAATAAACTATTCACAGATGGTATCTCTCTAAAGCATGGCTTCAGAATGACTCTGGACAAGTGTGAAGACAAAACTCATTTGCAGCTATTATAACCTGATGTCTATCAGGAGTCTTAGCAAAGGACACCACAGGACAAGAGTGTAGTCACCTAGTACCTGCTCCATGGGCTGTGGAGCTCCTATGCTGCTTATAATGCACTGAGTCACCTGTAACCTATACCAGAGTTGCCTGAACTATTCTGTCATTGTGAAAGTTAATATTCACAGAGAGGAGAGATCCTATCTTTATCCCCACCGTCTTTCCTTACACAGAAGAGTACTCTGTACCTGGTGTCTTAGTTTGCTTTTTTGTTGCTCAAAGCCCTGTACCCTACCAATGAGATAACTTTGCCTGCCTAAAGTCACAAAATTAGTACCAAGACTATAATTAGAATCTGATTTCAATTCCAAATGATATTTAATTATGATAAAACAAAAATAATAGCACTGTGGTTGCTGGTTAGCTTTGATTACCAACTTGGCACAATGTAGAATAATTTGGAAAGAGGAACCATGCTGAGGAACCATCGAGGTTAGGTTGGCCTGTGGTCATGCTTGCAAGACATTTTCTTAAAATTGAGTGAAGTGAGGTAGAATTTGGGTGGCCCCATTTCATTTGCTGGATCCTAGATGGAAGGAAAAGGTGATCTCTGCTCTTGGCTAATGATCTCTGCTCCAGGTTCCTACTGCCTTCCCCCAGAACAATGGACTGTAAACAGGAGCTAGAAGCCAAACAAACCCTTCCTCCCATAAATTTCTTGTGTCAAAGTATTTTATCACAGCAACATAAAAGGCACCAAGACAAATATTTCGAATTTATTGACTAGTCACTGTGTGCCAGGCACATTTCTAGAACCAAACAATCTTGAATTGCCTCCATCCCTGCCAGATTTTGAGAGAACAATGCTTCTATTTTGTTAATGAGAAAACTAAAACCTACAGTAGTTACAAAACAGCCAATGAAGAAGAAGCCAGGATTTGGTTCCAGAAAGTTCTACTACTGACCTAAAATGTATAAATGACTGGCCTGCTTGCACATAAAATGAGAAATGTGCATTTTTCTTTAAGCTAGATCTGATCCATTTGTAATACTGTTCTTTATTGGATTATGTAACTTCCATTTGACAATATTAAAAATGCCCTTTCTTTTATGAGAAAATAGTGGCATATATGGTAGTGGTATATTATGAATTTTATTACTTAATAAAACCACATTTGAAAGTTGTTTTTATAGGTGGAATTGCAGTCTAGAAAACACTTTCTCGCAATATCTGCATTGTGCAGAAATTTCAAAGTTCAGTTGCTCTCATGCCTCCTCTGCAGGACTGGTTCCCTTAGGAATAAATATTGAGAAGAGGAAAGACTAGTGTGAAAGAAAAATGTGTAATACTTATTGTGAAATTTGTTAAACTAATATTTTTAAATGTTTGTTGTTAAGTTTTGTGTATTCCTGTGTGTCTCTGTGTGGGTCTGAACACACAGCTACAGGTACCTGTGGAGGCCAGAAGACGGCACTGGATCCCCTGGAGTCTGTGTCACAAGCTGTTGTGACCCACCCATGTGATGCAGGACACCTAATTCTGGTTTTCTGCTTGAGCAGTGTGTGCTTTTAACCACTTAGCCATCTCTCCAGCCCTAGAATTCTTTAATTACAATTAAATGATTTAAAAGTTTTATTTCAATGAGCATATAGACAATACATTTGAAATATCTGGTGATCAGAACTTAATTGATACCTCTTTTGACGTGGCTCTCTACCATCAAGTACATAAAACCGTTTTGGTGAATGACAGATTATCCATATCACCTGTAGAGGTCGGTATTATTTTTCTACTGTTACAATAAAACACCTTGACTGAGGCAACTTGTGGAGGGGGGGTTTACTGAGGCTTACAGTTAAAAGGGTTAGGATCCATAACGGCAGGGCAGCAGCAGTCACAGTCGCTGGAGCAAAACCCAAGGGTCCAAAAACCAAAATGCAAGCAGGAAGCAAAGAAAGTGAACTACAAATAGCACACGGTTTTGAAACCTCAAAGCCCTCACCCCCGTGATGTTCTCCCTCCAGCAAGCCCACATCGCCTAGACCTCCACAAACAGCACCACTAGCCAGAAACCAAATATTCAACTATCAAAGCCTATGGGGAAATTTTTCATTCATCTCCTGTGTCTGTGATCAGGAACCAGAGAGAGATAAGTGCTGCCACTCAATTCTTCCTTGTTGTTCAGTCTAAGAGCTCTCATGGAATGGAGCTGCACACATTGAGAACAGGGCCCTCCCACCTCAACCACTCTGTGATAGATGCACTACCACAGATATTCTTAGGAATGTCATCTTTAATGACAAGTGATAAAAGACTAGTGAAAAAGAAACAGTTTTTAACACTTGATTCTGCAGAATATGAACAAGCCTAGGAAAAGAGCAACAATGGCTGGCATGCCAATTTGACAAGAAACAGTAGTTTTTAAAGTTCCTGGTTTTGCAAAATTCAAGCCCTCTTTTTCTCATAGGCTTCAAAAAGATACAATCTTCTCACTCATCTACCATAGAACCTCCCCCAACTCACTATCCTATTGGTTCAGGATACCAAGTCTTATCTAAAGACTATCCCAAAGCTTAAGATCACCTCCGTTTCTAATCATGGACTCAAGACAGACTGCCCATAAATTTTCAGTGCTCAGAGTTCTGACACCAGCAGGTTACCACCAGCTGTCAGAGGAGAGAGGGGGCCTATCATCTAGCTTATCTCTGACTTGCTGATAAGTCCTAAATATGTCTCACGTGGTAAATAGAACATAATTGTTTATTTCTTACACCCATCTGTTTCCATCATGACTTTATGTTGGAGATCAGAATCCTCTACCTAGGCCACTCCCACAGAGCAGTAAAGCACCTGTGACCATTGAGCAATCTCCCTCTCCCACTCTACAAAGAATTCAAATTTGTTTAAATACGTGTCCCTTCTCTCCCTAACACAACTGAAAAAGCCGAGGTTAAAGGTACTAATTATGTCTCAACTAATCCAGAGCAACACCAAAAGTATGTTAACCAGGTAAGGAAATAATTTCATTCTGAAGGGATTTAGAATCTTCCAGAATGGGCATCTGTACCTCACAGAACCTGCCCTTTAGCCTTAAGAAAAGCACTTGTCTAATTAAATACACAAGCCCATGCTAGAAGACAAGAGTTGCCTCAATAACATATGCAAGAACAGCATTTTTTATTTACTCTGTAGCAACACAGTAATCACAATTACAATCCCACAGCCATTCCAGAAAGCCCTTCTCTGAAACAGTAAATCTGTCCAATCAAAATTAAGTGTTCAGCATTGTAAGCAGTATTCAAAGATTCTCTCAAAATCTAAAATAAGACCATCATTTACAGCTCAAGATACAACTAGGCACCCAGACTTTGGCAGTAAATAAGACTGATTTAATAAAACATACAGCTGTGACAGAATTTAATATGGAAGAGATATGAGATCATTAATCTCCAGACTTAATGTGAAAAATGATTTTTTATTATTTTCCAAAGAAAGTGTTCATATTTGGGGAAAATAATTGTCATAAAATAAAAATAATTTAAGATTTGGGTGTTAATGTAAAAGCATACTAGTCAAGTTCAATCTGGACTGTAACCTAACACTAGTATAGTATATGGTATATACTTACAGTATATGGCTTCAATGGACAAATGTCATCATGGAGTTGACATGTCATCATAAATAATGCCTTGCTCAGCTCTCCATCTTACTTACATTTTCCTTATGGCTCCTCAGAGCATCTATATCTACTGGTCACTCCTTCATACCTCTTCTCCCAGTTTCTAGTCACATCAAGCATACACTGAGATTTAACTTACTAGACATTATGATTCTTATTCCAAAGCTGCCACTAACTGAAGCCTTGGAAAATGTTAGTTACTTTTTTCCTTTTTTTTATTTTTTCACATTAGTTGCTTGAGCCCCTTTTGGATATATGCCTAGGAATGGTATAGCTGGATCTTGAGGAAGTGATATTCCTAATTGTCTGAGAAAGCACCAGATTGATTTCCAGAGTGGTTGTACAAGTTTACATTCCCACCAGCAGTGGAGAAGGGTTCCCCTTTCTCCACAATCTCTCCAGCATGTGTTGTCACTTGAGTGTTTGATCTTAGCCATTCTGATGGGTGTAAGGTGAAATCTCAGGGTCGTTTTGATTTGCATTTCCCTAATGGCTAATGACGTTGAGCATACTTTAAGTGTTTCGCTGCCATTCAATATTCCTCTACAGAGAATTCTCTCTTTAGCTCTGTTCCCCATTTTTTAATTGGATTACTTGATTTGTTGCTTTTCAGCTTCTTTAGTTCTTTATATATGATGGATATTAGCCCTTTGTCAGATAGAGAGTTGGTGAAGATTCTTTCCCAAGCTGTAGGCATTTGTTTTGTTTTGATGACGGTGTCCTTTGCTTTACAGACGCTTTTCATTTTCATGAGGTCCCATTTATTAATTGTTGCTCTTAGAGCCTATGCTGTTGGTGTTCTGTTCAGGAAGTTACCTCCTGTACCAATGAGTTCTAGGGTCTTCCCCACTTTTTCTTCTAACTGATTTAATGTGTCTGGTTTTATGTTGAGGTCTTTGATCCACTTGGACTTTAGTTTTGTGCAGGGTGATAAGTATGGATCTATTTGCACAATAAGGACATTTGCTCAACCATGTTTGTAGCAGCTTTATTTGTAAGAGCCAGAAGCTGGAAACAACCCAGATGCCCCTCAACTGAAGAATGGATACAGAAATTGTGGTACATCTACACAAGGGAATATTACTCAGCAATGAAAAACAAGGAAATCATGAAATTTGCAGGTAAATGGTGGGCACTGGAAAGGCTCGTCCTGAATGAGCTATCTCAGAAGCAGAAAGACACACACACGGTATATATTCACTCATATAGACATATAATATAGGATAAACCTACTAAAATCTGTACACCTAAAGAAACTAATCAAGAGGGAGGACTCTGGCTAGGATGCTCAATCCCCATTCAGAATAGCAAAGAGGATGGACATCAGAGGAGGGAGAAAACAGGGAACAGGACAGATGCTGAGACTCATAGCCAAACTTTGGGCAGAGTGCAGGGAATCTTATGAAAGAAGTGGGAGACAGTAAGACCTAGAGAGGACAGGAGCTCCACAAGCAGAGCAACAGATCCAAAAAATCTGGGCACAGGGGTCTTTTCTAAGACTGATACTCCAGCCAAGGACCACTCATGGAGATGGCCTGGAACCCCTGCAAAGAGGTAGCCTATGGCAATTCAGTATCCAAGTGGGTTCCATAGTAATGGGAACAGGGACTGCTTCTGAAATGAACTGATTGGCCTGCTCGTTGATGACCTCCCCCTGAGGGAGGAGCAGCCGTACCAGGCCACAGAAGACAACAATGCAGCCACTCCTGATGAGATCTGATAGACTAGGATCAGAAGGAAGGAGAGGAAGACCTCCCCTATCAATGGATTTGGGGAGGGGCACAGGTGGGGAAGAAGGAGGGTGGGTGTGATTGGGAGGGGAAGGGGGAAAGAGCTACAGTGGCTGTACAAAGGGTGGCTGTGATTGGGAGGGTCAAGGAGCCAGCCATTGAGTTCATGTCAGAAACAGTCCCTGTTCCCTTTACTAGCGTACCCACTTGGATACTGAGCTACCATGGGCTACATCCGAGCAGGGGTTCTAGGTTATATCCATACATGGTCCTTTTTAATGCTGCGCTAAAATACAATTACCAAGGCAACTATATAAGGAAGGGTTTATTTTCACTTACAGCTCTATAGGTTTAAGAGTCCATAATGGCTGAGCAAAGGCATGGAGGTGGGAACAAGAAGCTGGGGGCTCAGTTCTTGAACCACCACAGCATGAAGCAGCAGAAAGAAATTTTACAAGCCTTCTAACTCTCAAACTTGCCCTAGTGTCACACCTCCAACAAGGCCACACCTCCTAAGCCTACCACATATCACCACCAACTGGAGACCAAATATTTCAGCATCTGAGCCTATGGGGGATATTCTCATTCAACCACCATAGAAAGTAACTAACATCCATTAATTCATGGTTTCAAGAACAAAGTCTATCGTAATCCCAAACATCCTAACCCATGACTAACAAATTAATGGATGCTTAAAAAAAAAAAATTGAAAAAAGACTTAGCAGTCTTAGAGTGACAGCATAATACAAGGGAATAAGAAGTAAGCAACAACTGCAGTTTTGATCTAGTTTTAAAATAAAATAAATAGATGTGCCTCTTCAAAAAGTCCTAGACATAAACAATGAGGGCCACCTCTGCTAAGAGACAGAAGGGATGCAAGTTCCCAGGAGCAGAGGCACAGGAGAGGGAGATATAGGATCCCTCGGGTTCCAGGAGATTTCCAAAGTGCTTTGTCACATATCCAGACTGGTTTGTTAACATGCTAAGTTAAGTTGCAGCTCATTATACAGAACAACCATACACAAAACCTCAGGCTAATGCTGCTTGCTTATTGAACAACTTCCAACTATTTGGAAAAGTAGATATTTCATCACAGGCTTCTCATAGATGTCTTATAAATCAATGTAAGAATCCTTTTTTAACAAGTTAGTATCTAGACAGCAGGAAAAACACGTATTCAAGCAGCAACATGACTTATCACCGCCCCTTGCTATTTTCCTCTTAATAATCTTATTTCAGAGATTGAGAAATTGATCCACATCTTCCATGTTGCACAGAATGGAGTCATATCATCACCTGAGATCTCAGAGAAGATGAAGCTGCACTCTAGCTCTGTGAATAATATTGGATTTTTATTCCCAATGAAGTTTCAAGCTAGCTCCTCCATGACATTTCTTACTAACTTTACCCAGAGGTTTGTTTTTTTTGGAAGGAATCCACTCTTGAGCTATGAACCAGAAAGAAATTCCGTGCTAATGCTAAACCTGATACATTTTGGACATTAGGATAAGTGGTTATTTGTTAAGTAACAGTTCATCACCCAGGTTATGGCATTCTTCCCTGGAACATTCTTTCATTTTAAATATATCATCTTTGGGGACTTTATATCCTAGCATAACCTGGCACACAATAAAGTACACAAGTGCTTAAAATATTTCAGACACCAAGTTGGTTACAAACATAAAATAAGCCTCTTTTATTTACCTAAAAATAAACATTAAAAGATCAGAAGCTTTTATTTATCTATAGCAAATAATTTTCTTAGCTTTTCTGACATATTTGTAGCCATTGTGTTGAAAATCTACAATTAGAACATGATTCATTTGCCTTTGCCTATGATGTTACTGTGAGAGCCTCTAGTTGTATTTTTCTCAGAGACCTCCTAGTGTGATGGGGGAAAGCTAGCATCCAAATTAGAATATAAACCCTCCTCCTTGGAAGATGCTTTTATAAGCCAAGATTTTTGTTCTACAAATTGTACATGAATAAAGACAACTCCCAGTAAGATTTTCAGGCCCACAACAGCAGAGGCAGCCTTATACCAGGCAGTTACAGAACCCACCTGAATGCAGAAAGGCTGTGGATAGGCTCCCTACAATTCTAGCACTCAGAAGGCAGAGGCAAGAAATGCCCAGAACAAGCTGGCGAGCTTACCCAGTCAACTGACAGGCACTGGCTGGATTCTATGGGAAGAACCTGCCTCAAGGAATAAGGTGGATAACCATCTAATAAGACTCCTGATGCTAAGTGAGCCCAATACCAGGTAGTTCCTTACATGTTGTGGCCAAGGAATGTATAATCTTGTAATTTTGTTGTCGTTCCTCTTTACCCTGGGTGAAAACAGTGGCATTATATTATGGATAGCACCCGCCATGAGAAGCCAGAGCTTCTCATTGTTAGTGTTTATTTTAAAATGACATCATGCACACAACAGATATTAAATGAAAGAGATTTATTGGATGGAGGTAGAGAAATAGAGAGGAAAAAGAAAGAGACAGATATGGTGGGATGTCCCCAGGAAAGAAAGCAAGGTGGAGAGAGCAAGAGAGGAGAGTAAGAGAGTTAGGTAAGAGAGAGACAAAGTGGAAGGTTGGTCCTTTTATAGCTTATGCATGCACAGCTGAAACATGCCTGCCACACACCCGGTGGGCAACACATGATGGCACCATAGGTTACTTGGCAACCGAGAGAAAAGCAGGTGCCTAAATGATAACATTCATCACAAGAAGAACATGCAAATCACCCAAGAGAAACTTAAAGTCCTGATGTCCAGACCAGTTGATTCTGAATCTCTGGGAGGAAAACCCAAACATCCATATCTATTAAGAGCCTGAATGATGTACACTAAGAGCCAACTTGTAGGAGATAAGCATGTTAGGTTTGTGCAGGGACATCTGATACAAAATCAAAAGGCACCATTCAATACAACAGTGAAAATGGTCACCAAATAATAGCTGCAGTAATTTTTCTGCTAATTAAAGAACTGTAAATAGGAGGATCCAAGATGGCAGCATGAAAAGTGCACCCTGTCTGATCAGCAGGGCAGCAGTGACTGCACAGCAACCAACAGACCAAACTGTGGGCCCCAAAACACCAGAGATTGTGTTCCCCGGGTGAAAGGAAACCCGACAGCGTGGGAAGCAATAGGTTCCAACCTCAGGTCACCCAGCTAAACCCCAGAAGAATTCCCAGGTTCCTTATAGGCACTCAGTTGCCAGCCCAGACCCATCCCAGACTGAACTGTGGGTTCCACAACACCAGAGACTAGGTCTCCCTGTTGGGAGGAAACCCCACAGTGAAGGAAACATCAGGTTCAACCTCAGGCACCCAGCTAATGCCAAGAAAAGTTCATGGGTTCCTGCACATGCCTGTGTGCTATGTTCACCAGCCACTGATTACCGCTTGGGTACTGGGGCACAAAGCTCCAACCTCAGACCTACTGATGCCTGGGACCCACCTGATCAGCCTTACATGTTGCTCCAAAGCTTAACCTGTCTCCCTAATAAAACCGACCAAACCTCAGGGCTCTCTGGTTCTTCAAGAGGACTGTACCCAGCTAACACAATGTATGAGCAGCAGCAGCAGCTCACTAAATTCAGAGTAAGAAACCCAGTGACAATGCAAGTGTCTCTGGGACCTCTCCTGGTGGAAGGAGAGCTCCTGGGTTCTCAAGGAGCCCAGTTAGCCCACAGGTCCATACACTGAGGAGAGTAGCGGCAATTCCCTAAGAAGCACCAGCCATTCTGTGGGCATACTGAAAAAGCTGAGGAAAGCTCCTTCAGGAGCAACCAACTTCCTGCCAAGGGGATTCCCTATCACCATCACCCCAGGATTCCAGCGGGCACCATAAATTAACAGCCAACACCTGACACAGACACATGGGTAAATAGCCCTAGGATTGCATGAAAGTGAAGTTCAAGGCAGTGAATACTCAAGAGACAAAGTTGCAAAGAAAGATTGGACCCTAGAGTGGAGGACAGTAATAGCAGAGTAGATAAGTAGACTTTTTCCCTGTTCTAATTGGGTTTGTGTGCACTGATGTGGCAAGAGGACATTTTAGAAAGATCCATCTGTCAGCAACAATGGAAAAATGGAAGCAAGGAGAACAATAAGGAAACAGCATAGTCAGGAATGGAGGCAGCAAGGGCTAGAGCAGCAATGAGACTAGGAAAAAAAATGGGAACCCTTCGCTAGTTATTGAACGAGTGATGCGAGGAGAATCGACAGGTGAGGATTCCAGGTAAGGCAAAAAGAAACAAGAAATCAGGAAGAGAGAGATCTTTCAAAGTAGGAGAAAATAATTTTTATCATGTTTAGTTTGAGAACCAGGGAAAAATTAACTATGTAGTCAGAAATATGAACCTGCAGGTCAGCATGCAAGATGGACCACTATTAAGGAATAGTGCTCTCAGAGTGTGGAAAAATTTAAGAGGAGGTCAGTGATCAACACGCGCAGGCCTGAGGAGTTACTTGTTGATTGTCTTCTTGACTACCAACACCCAGTGAAGTTCCTGCTATGTGAGGCTGGGCTACCATGGAACTGGGAAGAGCCGGTCTGGGGTTGAGTGGTGTCCAAGACCAGAAATCCCATCTAGAGAACTGTATGAGCTGGGATCACCTGGCCCCTGCCCTGGGACTGCATGTAGGCTTTTGCCCACACCAGAGGAGGTCATGTAGTCGCAGCCAGGTTAAACTTCCCCTCTGCACATAAAGTCACGTCCAGCAAGCACCTGGAATTACTTTTCATTCAAATAAGGTATTCCCAGCATCTTAGCCCCCGCCAACGATGTAAACTCACAGTGAAAGCCTCTATCCACTCCCTACAGGTTTAAGTAGCCTTTTCCCCCGACCCCCAATTAAACAAGCTGCTCAATGAAGCCTGCCTGCTTACCTGAGGTCTTCATCATCCCTGGCTGTTCCTACCTCCTGCTTTCTTCCCTCTGGATCCACCAAGGGAAGCTGAGCCAGAATGGCACTGATACATAACAAATGTTTGATAAATACTAAGTGAAACTGAATAGTCAGCAGCAAATTAAGAGGAAATGTTCAGAAAGTGTGACAAAATTTTTGACCAATATCATAGACTTGCTGAATATATGCCCAGATTGGCTTCAATAGTATGAAGAAAAAATATATACAGGAAAAGGTACATGAATTCACAGAAACCATTGTGATTTACCAGCAGGAACCACAGGACCACTGAAAGTCAATGCAGATGCTGGGAAAAAAAAAAACAAAAAAGGAAAGAAAGACAGAAAGAAGGGTCAGCTGCCCAGGTGTCTGGCTATGTAGGCAGTCAGGAGAGAAAAGACTTCTAAGGAGCTGGTAAGGGAAACTCTACAGATAGAATGAACTAGAACAAACATGGAGTAGAAAATTAATGTTTTGCATAGAATTTAAATATAAATTCATAAAGAAAACACACTGGTGGGCTGGAGAGATGGCTCAGAAGTTAAGAGCACTGGCTACTCTGCCAGAAGCCCTGAGTTCATTTCCCAGCAACCACATGGTGGCTCACAACCATCTATACAGGGATCTGGTGCCCTCTTCTGGCGTGCAGGTGAACATGCAGACAGAACATTGTACACTTAATAAATAAATATTTAAAAAGAAAAAAGAAAGAAAGAAAACAACTGATACATAGTGAAAGAGATGGTTGGTTGAAATCTCAGGGACAAAGGTGTTCTCCATATATTAACATCTTTTGTTTAAAAATGAAGTATCACTTTCTGCAGTTATACAGTGGTATTAATCAACTTCCTGTTACAATGGCCTTCTGGCCTCTGTAGGTAGCAGACATATACATGGTGCACAGACATATATGCAGGCAAAACATACATACACACAAAATAATAAGTAATTTGAAATTAAAAATAAAGTAAATAATAAGATTAGTCCTCACACCAAAGCATTTATTACCCAATAGTTTAGAGCTTTGAATAATCTACTTTATTAGTTTTCTTAAAACATCGTTTCCAGACTAAAACAGTAACCAGAAAGGAGAATTTAAAACATGGCCTCTCTCACACCAAGACCCACTAGAACAACTTGGCTCCAAAATTTGGATGCTGAAAGATTAAAGGCACTGGCTCTCCTGGAGAGGGACAATCAGTAAGATACATACTGAACTGAAAGTTCCAGAGAGCACTTGCCAATGAACTCCTTAAGAGCTCTGCAGGTGATGAAGTAAGCCGAAGGGTAGAGAAGTACCTGAAACCAATTCAGTGAAGAATGAGGCTTGGCACTTGACCACAGGAGCAGAAATAAATGTGTCTGAATAATGTAAGTGTCTCACAGAATTGGCATCCCTAGTTCTAACTGTTCCTGTTTAGTTATAGCAAGTGTGTGTGCTGCAAAAAATGTATCTAAATCTGGGGCCCCTCACACCAACCCCAACAAGGATCTCGGTACAGGTAGTTTATTTTGGAGTAAGCCATTCATAGGGGAATGGAGAAGCGAGTATGGAAAGCCAGTATTGACACAAATTTACTGCTATGGGTACTGGTGCTTAGCTCTACAAGACGACTCTAAAAGTGAGTATAGAACACTGGAAGCCAACCATGAGGAAACTGGAGCAGTTAGTCCCAGCCATTCATTGGCCAGTGAAAGCTGCTTCTGATCATTACTTCTGATATTTAAACCCTGGGTTGTTCTCTGAAAATGTGTGCTACATCCATGAACCAGTAGAGCGTGCAGATGGTCATGGTGTGTGCTCTCTAGAATGCAGAGGTAAGCATTTCAGGTATGTGAAGAAGACATCAAAACCACATGCTAAAAACTGCAATCTACCAAGGGCGGGACAGTTAAAAGTTCCAATGAAAGTCTGGATTACTGTAGCAACTTAATTCCTAACCAAGAAAAAGCGAGCTCAGAATGGGTAATGCCTGCTAATACTTTCTACCTCTCAACTAGCCAGCAATGCCAGGATATGGGCGTTGTCTTGGCATCTACAGTTTAGAAAGACTGACAGAAGATTTAACATTTAACCATGATGACTCTAAAAATCACACCTAGCTTGAAATTGTTCCAGCACTTGGGTATAATGCAGGCTAGCCTCAACTCTTCATGGAGGATGGGCTGTGGATGAATTTGCAAAAGAGCCTCTGCTTCCCACTCCTTCAGATATAAGGAGATGAAGAGTCACAACTGTCTGTTCCCACTACCAATGAGTCACCCACCATCAAGCCTTTCTGCACAGTAAGGGACTGATTCTGCTCAATCTGTGAGTCAAAATACTTCTCCATATATACCCCAAAAAAAGAGAGTTCTCAAGAGAATTTGTAAAAAGACTGTTCCCAGACTGAGAATATGATGGTCTTAATCAATGGAAGGAACATAGTTAATTCTCTAATCAGACCTGCTACTGGGCTGTTTCCTTTGCTATGCGTCCCATGGACTGCAGCTCGCACGCACGCACGCGCACGCACACACACACACACACACACGCACGGACGTGCATGCACACGCACACATAGGTGCAAACGCGCGTATACTCTCTCAGCAAGCAATCCAAGCCTGCTGACTCCTGGAAATTGTGTCTTCTTGGCATTCTTGTCTCTGCTGGCTTCTTTTATTATTGCCTGCTCATCCATGCTTATATTTTATAGTCAGCACTTTAAGTATTTTGCAAAGGGTTTTCTTGGGACACTTTGTCCATAATATTGTCAGAAGGGAAAAAAGAAGACAATTTGATTTTACTTTTGAAAGAACAAAAATTTACAGAAAAGTTATAAGAACAATGCAAATTATTATCCTGCTACTTCACATTGATTGGCAAGCACAATGCCCATGAACTACCTACTCTGCATGTCTCCATGTTTTCTACCAAAATAATAATTCAAGAAAAATCTCATATGACCATCAAAATCAGGAAATTAACACTGATTTTTCTAATCTCCATACTTGCTTCAGTTTTCTTATCTGTTCTAATACCCTTCATAACAAAAAGACACAATTCAAAATGATGTGTTTATCTTGTCAGCAAACGGCTGTAATGAGTCAGCTAAAACATGATTGATACCAAACATTTTTGAAGCTATGACTCAGCATAAAATGGCTGACATGAGCTGTCATAATAAAATAAAGCATACTGTATTCTGTTATGTAACTATTTTTGGCAGCGTTTCATTCTGTGTGATTCTGTGTAAACATGGGCTTGAGGTCAGAGCCTCTGCATTGTGTTGGTCAGTAGGGCTAAGTGTGTGCCTTTCTGCCTGCTGGCAACTACCAGCCTACCAAGCCTTCCTCAGAACTGAATCAAATATATCTTTTTTAAAATTATTTTAATTTAATTATTTTTTTTATTTTTTAAATTTTTATTTTTTTAATGTTAATCACAGGTTATTTACTTTGTATCCCAGCCATAGCCCCCTCCGTCAATCCCAATCCCACCCTCCTTCCCTCATCTCATCCCTGTCCCTTTCCAAGTCCACTGCTAGGGGAGGTCCTCCTCCCCTTCCATGTGACACTAGCTTATCAGGTATCTTCAGGACTGGCTGCCATGTCCTCCTTTGTGGCCAAGCAAGGCTATTTCTCCCGGGGAGTGGGAGGGGGAGGTAAAGGAGCCAGTCATTGAGTTCAGGTCAGAAATAATTCCTGTTCCCCTTACTAGGAAAAACACTGACCTAGGAACAAGTTACCAAGCATACTTGTGAGGGTTTATCCTATTAGGTTGACTGAGGTGGGGAAACTAACTAACGTAGGCATCATCATCCCTTCGTTGGATATATGCCTAGGAGTGGTATAACTGGATCTTGAGGAATCACTATTCCTAATTGTCTGAGAAAGCACCAGATTGATTTCCAAAGTGGTTGTACAAATTTACATTCCCACCAGCAATGGAGGAGAGTTCCCAATTCTCCACAACCTCTCCAGTATGCATTGGAGTTTTTAACCTTTGCCATTCTGACGGGTCTAAGGTGAAATCTCAGGGTCATTTTGATTTGCATCTCTCTGATGGCTAAGGACGTTGAACATCTCTTTAAGTGTTTCTCTGCCATTCTATATTCCTCTACAGAGAATTCTCTGTTTAGCTCCATACCCCATTTTTTAATTGGATTGCTTGGTTTATTGCTTTTTAATTTCTTTAGTTCTTTATATATTCTGGATATCAGCCCTCTGTCACATATAGGGTTGGTGAAGATCACTTTCCAATCTGTAGGCTGTCATTTTTTTCTGATGACAATATCTTTTGCTTTACAGAAGCTTTCAGTTTCATGAGGTCCCATTTATCAATTGTTGCTCTTAGAGCCTGTGCTGTTGGTGTTCTGTTCAGGAAGTTGTCTCCTGTGCCAATGAGTTCCAAGGTCTTCCCCACTTTTTCTTCTAACCAATTTAGTGTGTCTGGTGTTATGTTGAGGTCTTTGATCTACTTGGACTTTAGTTTTGTGCAGGGTGATAAATATGGTTCTATTTTCATTTTTCTGCATGTAGACAACCAGTTGGACCAGCACCATTTGCTGAAAAGATGCTGTGTTTTTTCCATTGAATGGTTTTGGCTTCTTTGTTGAAAATCAAGTCTTCATAGGTGTTTGGGATTATTTCTAGGTCTTCTATTCGGTTCCATTGATCTACTTTTCTGCTTCTACGCCAATGCCATGCCGTTTTTATTACTATTGCTCTGTAGTACAGCTTGAGATCAGGGATGGAGATACCTTCAGATGATCTGTTGTTGTACAGAATCATTTTGGAAATTCTGGGTTTTTTGTTTCTCCATATGAAGTTGATAATTTTTCTTTCAAGGTCTGTAAGTGGACTCTCTTTTGCCCCAAACTGAGCACTTAGAAGTTCCTGTAGATAGCCTCCTTGCATCATGCTTCATAGTTACCGCTTTCCCCATGCCAGAGCATCATCTCCCTGCACCAAGGCATGCATTTATGTCCATGCTTGCCTTAACCAACTTGGCTTCGGATAGTGCATTCAGGGCATTTCTCCCATGAAAATACCCTCCACCTACTCTTGATCTGGCTGTACCAGATTCGCATCTGCAAGAAGTGAGTTTCTCAAAGTGTTAGGACTCCATCACTCCACTAGAGACCACCATGGCTATCACCTGCCCACTCTGTGATAGCCTATGAAAAATCTTAAAAGCTATAAAACTGAATGATTCAGAAAGAAAAGTAAAAAGTGCCTGAGATACTTAACATATCTACTAAAAATCCAAAGTCAACCGATAGTCCTATCTTTGTTTTCATCATCTCAGGTACTTAAAAGTGTCAATACCTACTACTACTCTATATGTTGTTGGTGTGTAAATCACAACTCTCACCTCAGGGAGATAGAAAATAGTTTATCCCAAAATCCAGCTTGAGAGTAGCCCAAGAACATAGATTTAGGTTACCCTAATATCTTCCAAAATGGTAATAATCATCAATTTTTTTAAGGCAAGAGAATAAAGAAAATCCTAAATCAAGATGTTTCAAATTTATTGATAGATATATCAATCAGGCAACTTACAGGAAAATGGGGACCTTCTGCCATGGGTCTCAGATTCTACCTAAGGATGTGGTTAGCTTTGAGGCTGGTGGAAGTTAACATCTATTCATGCATTCCAAAAATGTACCTAGTGATCACAGAGACATTAGGTCACACACAGAGGTATACAATAAATGGCTATTTAGGAGGATAATATAACTCAAGATAGTTTAGCCCTGGACCTGCAGCATTGCAAGCTTTCTAATACGACTACACTAAAAAGGCTATATTATATTAGCTCTAATATGACTAATGCTAACCCAAAAATGAGTCTCTGCAGAACGTTTGCTATAGCACAATTGTTCTCTGGGAACTTCAGTGAGCAGTGCCCACCCAAGAATCCTGACTCATATCAATGCCAGTTGTTTTTTCCTATTTCTCCCCTTTTCGTAATTTATTCACCAAACTCACCACTCTTACAATGTTTGTTTATATTGGTCAATTATTGCTCCTCATCTGTTTCTTCATCATTGCTTTTAACATCTCAGTTCTTCCATCTTGATTCATTTACTTTTTGCTTAAGTTTTTCTGCTTTCAATCTTTGTTGGTTGTCTTACTTTTCTTTTGTTATGATCAAACACCATGACCAACTCAACTTATTTTTTTTAAGTGTTTAATTTGGCTTGTGATTTCAGAGGGTTAGGGCCTCATGATAGATCAAAGGAACACCTGAGAGATCATATCTTGATCCACATCACCAAGCATTGAGAATCACACCAGTGACACACCACCAGATCCCTCCCAAATAGTTCCACCAACTTGGGACCAAGTATTCAGCTCTATGAGCCTATGTGGCCATTCTCATCCAAACCACCATACACGTCACTGCTTTGTGTGCACTTTTTAATGGCAGTATATTTCCCTTAATTCTTTCTAAACTTTTAATTACATTTGTTGATTTGTGCCTAAGTTTGTGTATGACTGTGGGAGGATGGGGAAGATGCACATACCATGGTGTACATGTGCAAATCAGAGGTCAGCTCTCAGGATTTGGTTCTCCCACTCCACCACATAGATCCTGGGCATCACACTCAGGCTATTGCATTTGGCAGTGAAGAGCTTAAGATAGCCTGAATATAACTCCATTTTGAAATAAAGATCTTGACTGGGAACTGAATTCAGGTACCAGGAAATATCACAGAATGTACACCTGGCAGAAAACAAAGTTAACTCTCCTAGCAACAGCCTCCAGGAAATATAACAGAATAAATGCTTCATAGAAAATAGAGACAAACTCCCTGGCAATAATCAATGGGAATCGGTTGAGAATCAGGTGGGAAAATTCTCCCCAATGTTTCAGATATGGTTTAGAAAAATAGCCATTGTGATTATATGCCTTAGCCATTGTGATTATGTGCCTCAGAAAAGGTCACCCCGCCCTGCTAAACTTCACCCAATTCTGTAACGCCAAGGCTTGTGCCCCCCTGCTTGCTGCCATGGAAACCCCCAGCTCACAGACTTTCCCTTTAAAAATCCTGTTCACTCAGAGCTCTGGGTCCCACTTCTCTACTGCTGCGCCATTGAGACTTGGGTCCCGAGTTCGATCGCTCTCGTAATAAAGCTCTCTTGCAATTTCATCGAGTCGTCTCCTGGTGGTCTCTGAGGGTCCCGTGAACCTGGCATAACAGCAGTAAGGGCCTTTACCCACTGAGCTGTCTCAGGAGCCCACATTCTCGCTCTAAACGCAGTTCAATTGCACACAGCAGTATAGGGTAGACAGTGATCTGCTTTGGCTTGAGGCATTTCTGAAAAAAGAGAACACTTAGTACTGAGAGTGGAGCAGTCTCTGCAAAACACCATAGCTGATAACCTTCTGTATGTTCAGTCCACTTGTTTGTCCTCAAAAGCATTTAAAGCTTACCCTTTTCTGATGTCTGCCCATGCTTCTAAGAAAACTTGTGTTCTAGATGTTGTTTCCCTGAGAGGAGTCCCCTTATTTCTCTGGCTGCCTCTAAAATTATTTTTTTTTATATTCTATGGGCACTATTTTTTCATAACTTCCAGAAATTAAAAAAAATGTGGTACTGTTTCAATATTTTCTCTTCTACCTTTTATCTGTCTTTTTCTTTTGTAATTCTACTAAATATCACTGTGGATTAAATTTTATATCTCCCCAAAAGTCACATGATCAAACACTACCCACACATGACAGCATTAGGTGAGGCCTTCAGCAGATGATTAGCCCATGAAGTGGGTGCCTGCTGATGAGACCTAACAAGGGCTTGCTTGAAATGGCATCTGAAATTTAGAAAGTGAGCCCTCATCTTTGACTTTGACCTTGAACCTGCACCCTCTAGAACTATGATATACAAGTTCTGTCATCCCCATGCTTCCCGGTATGTGGAGTCTGTTGCAGCAGCCCCAAAGCAGACAGGTACATCCTGTGTCTTAGTGCCCATCACCTGCCTGCTGACATCTCAGGCATTTCCCTCTGCATCTCTTCTCTCTGTTTCTCCATGCTGAATTCTGAACCATTTCTGTGCTCTGCCTTCCACACAGGGCTGGCAAATTTCATCAACAAATATATTGTTTAAATTACTTCTTAGCTTCATTGGCTAAGACTGACTTCATTTCTGTAAGTTTCATTTGATTCTTTTAATGTTTTAGTTTATGGAACTCAGGGATTCTAGTGGTCTCTACCACTCTCTCTACATGACTTATGATTGTGGGTGTCAGACATTGTTTCAAATGGTTTCTTTTCCTGTGAGAAATCTAGGGCTTTTTAATATATATATATATTATATATATATTGTTTTATATATATATAAATATATATTAATATATATATTAATATATATATTAATATATATATATATATATATGGTTACAGGTGCATGTATGTATGAAAAATGAGACCTGAGGCTGACCTCTGGCCAGCAATGGAGGAGGGTTCCCCTTTCTCCATATCCTCTCTAGCATGTGTTGCCACTTGAATTTTTTTATCTTAGCCATTCTGATGGGTGTAAGATGGAATCTCAGAGTTGTTTTGATTCTCATTTCTCTAATGACTAAGGATATTGAGCATTTCTTTAAGTGTTTATCTGCCATTCGATGTTCCTCTTTTGAGAGTTCTCTGTTAGCTCTGTGCCACATATTTTAGTTGGTTTATTTTGTTTGTTGGTGTTTAATTTCTTGAGTTCTTTATATATTTTGAATATTAGTCCTTTATACAATGTAGGATTGATGAAGATCTTTTCCCAATCTGTAGACTGTCACTTCATTCTGTTGACAGTGTTCTAGGACTTACAGAAGCTTTTCAGTTTCATGAGGTCCCATTTATTAATTGTTGATCTTAGAGCCTGAGCTGTGGCTGTTCTGTTCAGGAAGTTGTCTCCTGTGCCAATGAGTTCAAGGTTCTTACCCACTTTCTCTTCTAATAGACTTAGTGTATCTGGTGTTATGTTGAGGTCTTTGATCCACTTGGACTTGAATTTGGGGCAGGGTGATAAGTATGGATCTATTTGCATTTTTCTGCATGTTAGACCAGCATGATTTGTTGAAGATGCTGTCTTTTCTTCATTATATGGTTTTAGCTCCTTTCCCAAAAATCAAGTCTTTATAAAATATGTGGGATTATTTCTCAGTCTTCTATTCAATTCCATTGATCCACCAGTCTATTTATATGCCAGTACCATACCAGTTTTTATTACTATTATATATCCTGAAGTCAGGGATGGAGCTATCTCCAGAAGTTCTTTTGTTGTATAGGATTTAGCTATTCTGGGTTTTTTAATTTTTTCATATGAAGTTTATAATTGTTATTTCAAGGTCTGTAAAGAATTGTGTTGATATTTTGATAGGGATTGCATTGAATCTATATATTGCTTTTGGTAAGATGGCCATTTTTACTGTTAATCTTACAGATCTATGAATATGGGGCATCTTTCTATCTTCTGATATCCTCTTCAATTTCTTTCTTTAGAGACATGAAGTTCTTGTCATGCAGGTCTTTGACTTGCTTAATTAGTTACACCAAGATACTTTATATTATTGGTGTCTATTGTGAAGGATGTAGTTTCCCTAATTTCTTTCCCAGCCTATTTGTCATTTCTATACAGGAGGGACACTGATTTTTGTTGTTGTTGTTGTTGTTGTTGTTGTTGTTGTTGTTATTTAATCTTGTATCCAGCCACATTTCTGAAGGTTTTTATCAGCTGTAGAGTTCTCTGGTGGAATTTGGGGGTCACTTATATATAGTATCATATCATCTGTGAATAGTGATACTTTGACTTCTTCCCTTCTGATTTGTATCCTTGATCTCTTTTGTTGTCTTACTGCTCTAGCTAGAACTTCAAGTATTATATTGAAGAGATATTAAGAGAGTGGACAATGCATGATTTTAGTAGAATTGCTTTGAGTTTTTCTCCATTTAATTTGATGTTAGCTATCAGCTTGCTATATATGGCCTTTATTGTGTTTATATATGAGCCTGTATCCCTGATCTCTATAAGATGTTTATAATGAAGGGGTGTTGGATTTTGTCAAAGGCTTTTTCTGCTTCTAATGAGTTTGTTTCTGTGGTAGATTACATTGATAGAATTTTGTATGTTGAACCACACCTGCATCCCTGGGGCGAAGTCTACTTGATCATAGTGTATGATATATTTGATGTGTTCTTGAATTTTGGTTTGTATTTTTGCATCAATGTTCATGAGTGAATCTGGTCTAAAATTCTCTTTCATTGTTGAGTCTTTGTGTGTTTTGATATCAGGGCAACTGTGGCCTCATAGAATAACTTTGGTAATGTTTCTTCTGTTTCTATATTATGGAATAGTTTGAGGAGTATTGGTATTAGCTCTTCTTTGAATGTTTGGCAGAATTCTGAGCTAAAACCATCTGGCCCTGGGATTTTTGGGTTGAGAGACTCTTGATGACTGCTTCTATTTCCTTGGTGGTTATAGGACTGTTTACCTGAACTTGATTTAACTTTGTTAAGTGAAATATATAAAGATATTCATCCATTTCTTTTAGATTTTCCAATTTTTTTGAATACAAGCTTTAGAAGTAAGGGGTTTTTGTGTTCATATATCTGTTGTTATGTCCCTTTTTCATTTCTGATTTTGTTACTTTGGATACTCTCCCTCTTAGTTTGGCTAAAGGTTTGTCTATCTTGTTGATTTTCTCAAAGAAAGAGCTCTTGGCTTTCTTGATTCTTTGTATTGCTCTCTGTTTCTAATTTATTGATTTCAGCCCTTAGTTTGATGGTTTCCTGTCATCTACTACTCTTTAGTGTGTCTGCTTCTTTTTGTTCTAAAGCTTTCAGGTGTATTGTTAAGTTGCTAGTATGGGTTCTCTCCAATTTCTTCATGAAGGCAATTAGTGCTATGAACTTTCCTCTTAGCACTGCTTTCACTGTGCCCCATAAGTTTGGGTATTGTTGTGCCTTCACTGTCAGTGAATTCTACAAAGTCTTTAATTTCTTTCTTTATTTTGACCCTGACCCAGTGGTCATTGAGTAGCTGTTTAGTTTCCTTGAGTTTGTAAGCTTTTGGCTTTTTCTAGTGATGTTGAGTTTCAGCTTTAATCCATGGTGGTCTTATAAGATGTGCCAGGCTGTATCTATCTTGTATCTGTTGAGGTTTGCTTTGTGACCAAGTATGTGGTCAATTTTGGAGAAGGTTCCATGAGATGCTGAGAAAAAGGTTCATTCTTTTGTTTTTGGATGAAATGTTCTGTAGGTATCTAATAAGGTCCATTTGACATCTAACAGTTTCATTATTTCTCCATTTAGTTCTGTCTCTATGATCTGACCATTGTGAGAGTAAGATGATGAAGTCTCCCACTATTAGTGTGTGGGCTTCAGTGTGTGATTTAAGCTTTAGTGATATTTCTTTTATGAATGTGGGTGCCCTTGCATTTGGGGCATAGTTGTTCAGAATTGAGATGCCATCTTGATGTATTTTTCCTTTGATCAATATAGTGTCCTTCTCCATCTCTTTTGATTTTTTTTGGTTGAAAATCTATTTTATTAGATACTAGAATGGCCACAGCTTGCTTCTTGGGTCCATTTGTTTGGAATAACATTTTTTAGGCCATTACTCTGAGGTAATGTCTATCTTCATTGCTGAAGTGTGTTTCTTGTATGCAGCAGAATGATGGAAACTGTTTTTTTGCATCCATTCCATTAGTGTGTATGTTTTTATTGGGGAGTTGAGGCAATTGATGTTGAGAGGTAATTATAACAAGTGGTTGTTAATTCCTGTTATTTTAAGTTGGTGGTAGTAGAGTGTGCACATATGCTCCTTTCTTTTGGTTTTTCGGATGTGGGTTTATTTATTTCCTGTGTTTTCCTGGGTATAGTTGGCCTCCTTGGATTGGAGTTTTCCTTCTAGTATCTTCTGTAGGGCTGAGTTTGTGGCTAGGTACTGTTTAAACTTTGTTTTGTCATGGAATATCTTGTTTTCTCTATCTATGATGACTGAAAGTTTTGCTGGGTATAGTAGTCTAGGGTTGACATCTGTGGTCTCTTAGTGTCTGCATGAAATCTGTCCAGGCCCTTCTGGCTTTCATAGCCTCTGTTGAGAAGGTGTAATTCTGATAGGTTTGTCTTTGTATGTAACTTGACTTTTTTTTCCCTTACAGGTTTTAATATTCTTCCTTTGTTCTGTACATTTAGTGTTTTGATTATTACATGGTAGGGAGATTTTCTTTTCTGATCCAAGCTATTTTGAGTTCTGTAAGCTTCTTGCATGTTTATAGGCATTTCTTTCTTTAGGTTGGTGAAGTTTTCTTTGTTGAAAATATTTTCTGGGTCTTGGAGCTGGGAGTCTTCTCCTTCTTCAATTTTTATTATTCTTATGTTTGGTCTTTTCATAGTGTCGCAGATATCTTGGACGTTTTTTGTCAGGGACTTTTTACTTTTAACATTTTCTTTGACTGTTGTATCAATTACCTCAACCATATCTTCTATAATTGAGATTCTCTCTTTAATTTCTTGTATTCTGTTGGTGATGCTTGTGTCTGCAGTTTCTGTTTTCTTCCTTAGGTTTTCCAGCTTCAGGATTATCTCAGATTGTGTTTTCTTTATTGCTTCTAATTCCATTTTTAGGTCTTGAACTGCTTTATCCATTTCTTTCCCCCATTTGATTGTATATTCCTATAATTCTTTAAAGGCTTTATTCAATTCCTTCATTTGTTTCAATGTATTTTCCTGTATTTCTTTGATTTATTTTCCTCCTTTTAAGGCCTCTATTATTGTCATAACCTCAGATTTAAGATCATTTTCTTGTGCTTCAGATGTGTTAGTATCTCTAGGACTTGTTTTGATAGGATAGCTGGTTTCAAGTGGTGACATTTGGCTCTGGTTTTGTTGCTTCTGTTCTTACACTGACCCCTAGCCATCTCGGTGTCTCTGGTGATAGCAGTCCTAGCAGTCTCTGATGTGCAGCCAGTTTGGGAGGGGTCAGAGAAAGCTCTAAGCCGAATGTTTCTCGGGCCATCCAGGCCTCCTTTGTTTGGCAGATGTGGATAAGAGCCTGAGTACCACTCATCTCTGCTGGCCTTGTCCCAGGTAAGACAGGAGATCCGGAGTCAGCAGGGAAAGGGCTCTAAGCTGAATGTTAGTGGGCGGGGTAAGGGATGCCCACTGGCCTCCTCAGGAGGCCAATGTGGAATGAGTCCAACATACAGCTCACCTTTCTGCTGTGTCTCAGGTGAGATGGATAGCTCAGAGAGATCACGAGTGGGCTTTGGCATTAAGAAATCAGCCAGCCAGGCAGTGAAAAGTCCCTGGCTTTATGGAATCGGATTTAGCTGTGCCGTGCTTTGGAAGGCAAGCAGGCACTGTGATCCCTGCACTCAGAGTCGGCTGTGATCCGCCATCTTGGACCCACATGTATGTTTGTATTGTCCAGCTGGTCTGGGCAGTGGGATCAGTAAAGCCATGGATTGGTGTTGGGAAGTTGACCCTGGATATCTAGGGGCTGCCCTCTGGGAAACAGGAGGGATCTAGGTCTGATTGCCAACGTGGATGGCCCCTGGAACTGGGGCCCACATTCATAAAGGCAGAACGCCCCTGTGCCACAAGTCCAGGACTCTGAGTGAGACCAGGACTCTGAGTGACTGCTGGACCCAGAATCCAGGCACTGCCCTCAGGGAGGAGTCGAGGATTGGCTGCTATAGCAAAGCATCCCGAGATTAGGTACCTATGCTCCTTATAGGCAGGTCTGCACCAGACACCACGAGATCGTGTGCAAGACCGGGACCTGTGGGAGTCCTGGAACTGGGATATCAACTCCCTTTGGGGAAATGCCAATGTCAGTTATTTGGGGTCAGCTCTTAGATTACTCACAGTAACCGAAGTCTCTGCTCAGCTGCCACTCAGATACAGAGCACTCTGCCTGCCATCTTGTAAGTTCTATCTATACCTTCTTAAAGTCCAGACAAGGATGTTTTTTTTTGTTTGTTTGTTTGTTTGTTGTTGTTTTTTCTAATTTTAAAATTCTTACATTCATTTTTTTTATTAATTACACTTTATTCATTTTGTATCCCCCCATAAGTCCCTCCCTCCTCCCCTGCCGATCCCACCCTCCCTCCCCTTTCTGCATGCATGCCACTCCCCAAGTCCACTGATAGGGGAGGTCCTCCTCTCCTTCTTTCTGATCTTAGTCTATCAGTTCTCATCAAAAGTGGCTGCATTGTCCTCTACTGTGGCCTGGTAAGGCTGCTCCCCCCTCAGGGGGAAGTGATCAACGAGCAGGCCAATCAGATTATGTCAGAGGCAGTCCCTCTTCCCATTACTATGTAACCCACTTGGACACTGAACTGCCATGGGCTACACCTGTGCAGGGGTTCCAGGTCATCTCCACAAATAGTCCTTGGTTGGAGTATGAGTCTCTGGGAAGTTCCCTGTGTTCAAATTATCTTGTTCTGTTGCTCTGCTTGTGGAGTTCCCGTTCCCTCCAGCTCTTACTATTTCCCACTTCTTACATAAAATTCCATTCACTCTGCCCATCAGTTGGCCATCAGGCTCAGCATCTGCTTTGACAGTCTATACTGCAGAAGCTTTCAGAGGCCCTCTGTGGCAGGTTTCAAGGTTGTTTCCTGTTTTCTTCTGGCTTTCAGAGGCCCTCTGTAGCGGGTTCCGAGGTTGTTTCCTATTTTCGTTGTCTTCTGATGTACATCCTCTTTGCCTTTCAGGATGGGGATTGAACATTTTAGTTAGGGTCCTCTCTTTTGCTTAGTTTGTTTAGATGTACAGCTTTTAGTGGGTTTATTCTATATTGTATGTTTATATGAGACAAGGATGTTTTTTAGCTGGCCAAAACCACACCCCTTGCAAGAGAGAGTTTCCTGTTGACAAGAATCACTTGCCCTCTCAGGAGGCTTCCAACAGCTGACAAAGATCACACGCCTCTCAGGTGGCTGCTATCAGCCATGGACAAAGCATTCCCGCATCCCACACTTGGAACTACAACAAAAACCTATCCACACAACACAACCAATCTCCCACTACACAGAGGAAAGGCTCAGGCCTAAGTGAATGGTTCACTCTGCTGGCTTTGCATTCCAGCCTGCTACCCACACTTTTCCTGTGCAGCTCAACCTGACTATCTGAAGTGATTTTGTGCTTTTTGCAAAATACCCTGCCATCCTGCGTTCTGTATTTAGCACCTACCTTTTGTTTACAGAGAGTTAAGAGAAAGCCAATATTCTCTGATGAGAATCCCGAAGGCAATCAGTAAAAAGGCATAAAAACACAGTCAAGAAGCCACTGCCAATGTGAGGCCATCCTAACTCTCTTACCTTTACATCCTTCAAAGCAAGGCATCTGAGGAAATTCATGATAGATGTTATACATGTTACTCTTCCATAACCTCCTTCTATTTGCCCTAAATAATACTATATTTGGGAAGGAGAACAAGCTTTTGGCAGATAGTCTTTTGAGAACATTTAAGACCCAGTCTATACAGAGCATACCTTCTATCAGTTGGGAGCTGGCTTAGTTACTTTTCTAATAGTGTGATGAACCACCACAATCAAAAACAACTTGAAGAGAAAAGGTTTCTTTTAACTCACGCTTCTATATAATAGTTCATCATCAAAAGCAATGAGAGCAGGCACTCAGGCAGGACAGGAACATGGAGGCAGGAACTGACACAGAGAGCATGAAGAGGTGCCGCTCACTAGCTTGCTAAGCTGCTTTTCTTATACAGCCCAGTCCACCAGCCTATGGATGGCCTTAGCCCTCTGAGGACATCAATTACCAGTCAAGAAAATGCCCTTAGGAGTTCCCACAGGCCAGTCTGACGACAGCAAGTCCTTAGTTGAGTCTCCCTCCTCTACATGATTCTATTTTGTGTCAAGTTGATGGAGACTAATCATCATATCAAAGCTATCCAATCAACTCCCGGAGTCCCAACACGTAATCTGTTGCCATAAAGACATGAGAAATGTGGTTTCGAATGACATGGCCCAGGCCTAGCATTACAAAGTGGGACCAAGAAGAGTTATCTAGCACTGAGAGATATAATGCTAATTGCCAGTGTACCCCTTATTCATAGTGGCCTTTTTTTTTTCACAAGAAAAATATGAGGGAACTCTTTTCAGCATGAAGATGTTAATTGCTTTTGAAGAAAGTTGCATAAAAGTCCAGGGAAATTTTCATAGTTGCAGAATCAGTAGGACTTTTAAAAAAATGTTACCAACAAAATAAATGCACATCTTTAAAAACCCTCAGGTCAGGATTAATTTTTAGATAAAACAAAACTTTCTTCCTATGGTGTGTCCCAGCACCGGTACAAAGTAGCAGAAACTACACACACACACACACAGAGAGAGAGAGACACAAACACACACACACACCTAAGAACTGATGTGTGGCAGGACTCCTGTGTTCCTGTGTTCCTCAGCCATCTTTCTCTTACATCACTTGAGAAGCTGCTTATGTCTGTTCTCCATACAGTGACAGATGGGCTCTCACTTCAGCATAGTTTACACTTGATCTTAGCCGAAAGACTGAGAAGTGATACTACACCATATTTTACCCTGGATGTTTAGAAAGTATTAAATGTTCCATAAATGAAAATCAGAATGAGAGCTTCTGGGGCAGTGCTGGCTGAGACGAGAACTCTACAGCATAAATGTGCACAGACTGAAGAGCTGGACACTCTATTCTGTGCACTCAAGAAGAAAACAGAAACAAGGATCAAAAACTCAGTAAATGCCTGTTCAAATTAAACTCTACCCTGAGTTTCCTAAATATACAAATTATTTGTGATCTGAATCTAACAGGAAAAGTCATTATTTCTATAAAAAAAAAAAAAACACTGGATCCACTGTATTTTCTAACTTTTGGCAACACTAACCTGCATAAATCAAGCCAAGACTAAAGTCAAGTCAACAAACAAACGAGAAAATCAAGCAAACAACCAAAACATATAGATTAATGTAATATTTTATTACAACTGAAAAGAAATATCCTTTGAACAGATAAAGAATACATACTGAATATTATTTTATATAGGAAACACAATATCTTTGTTGTGGTAAAAATATATATAGTACAAAAATATGTCATCTTAGCCAGGGGTCTTAAATACATTTTACATTATAATACAGCCCAGAATTAACTTTTTAATTCCTTTGCCATATACAGAATACAAAGAATTAGCTTTGGCAGGAAGAAAATGGTCCAAGAAATTAAAAGAAAGAACAAGTTGAAAATAAAAGCAGTTTTTAAAAGAAAAATGATTAAAACATAATGTAAGTTTTAATAAATTTATATTAAAAATCAAATTAGAGGCTATAAAAACTGTTGAAACATAATCAACACTGTGAAGAATTAAAATAAGTAATTCTTTAATAAATTTCTAAATTAATTCTGAATTAATTACAAATAATAATAAATAAATAGTATTATTTATAAATATTAATATTATAAATGAATAATAAATAAGTTAGCAAAATTCTGAATTTAAGAAAGTCTCCTAGAGGGGAGATGGCTCGGGGTTAAGAGCAGTGGCTGTACTTCCAAAGGTCCTGAGTTCAATTCCCAGCATCCACATGGTGGCTCACAACCATCTATGATCTGGTGCCCTCTTCTGGCATGCAGGCACACATGTGGGCAGAATGCTGTATAAATACTTAATAAATAAATCTAAAAAAAAAAGAAAGAAAGAAAGAAAGAAAGAAAGAAAGAAAGAAAGAAAGAAA
>NW_026586550.1:9434866-9465220 GCF_907164565.1 Psammomys obesus
AAAGAAAGAAAGAAAGAAAGAAAGAAAGAAAGAAAGAAAGAAAGAAAGAAAGAAAGAAAGAAAGAAGGTCTCCTAGGGAGAAATGGAAAGATGTGAGAAATGGAACAATGGACAGAGAACAGAAATGAAGAAAATTGACTGATCTGTACACATCAAGACAACACTGTTCCCATCAGAATGATTGGTTCCTAATGGTCATGTGATTTGTAATTAACCAATCATAATGACATATGCAATTTTTATTCAACGAGTGGGCTGGGGAAAAACAAATATCCATATACTTTGTCCAGTGAGGGGCAAAGAGTACGTTAAATTGTAAGTAGAGGGACAAAAGCAGTTACCAGTGCCTAGGAAGTGGGAAGCTGCAGTGTGCAGATGGGAGGGAGCAAGGAGGAAAGAATGGACAGGCTCTGTGCACACTGTGGGCATGCGTGGAAACACAGTAATTAAATTAATGTGAGTTCTATTAATGTGCATGGTTAGCAGGTATTGATGCCAAGTGAGATTGGTTTTCAAATATGAGAACAAATATTCTGCTCTTTCTGGTTCTGTTTAAGGAAGGGCGTAGTCCCAGTGGCTACTGTCCACCGGATCACTTAAACAAAGGACATTATCTCAGGATGAAGCCTTAAAATGGCTGAGGAAGGCAGAGCACAAAGACCTGGTGTCCTGATGGCGTCCTGATGCAGATGCTGCCATGGGGCAGAGGAACACACAGCACAGCAGACAGTGCTTCTCAGTCTGACATGGGTTTCAGGGCTTCAATGGGCAGAGAACTGAGGTGTTGCTGCCTTTCAGCACTCATAAAAGCTGGAGCCTGGTTGGATATCACAGAGTGGAAAAGGAGGGACAGCAGTTTGGGAAGTCCCGCACAGGGGTTTCTTTATTTTTTTATCTTTTTTTTTCACAATTTATTCATTATATATCCTGATCGAAGCCCCCTCCCTCAACTTCCCCCATTCCCACCCTCCCCCATTCCTTTCCCCTAGTCCACTGAAAGGGGGAGTTCTCCACCATTGCCATCTGCCCATAGCTTGTGAAGTCTCATCAGGACTGCCTGGTTATGGGCCGTGCCAACATCTGGAAAGCCAGAAGGCTTGAGCTTTCCCGAAGTTACTCTCCAAAAGCAGCGGGCTTTTAAAGATGAGAAATGTAACAAAAATAAGGGCAATCAGGGGAGGAGGTTGCAGCTAACCCTGAAATTGTGGCTCTATAATGGTTAGCATTTTATGTCACCTTGGGTAGGCCATGATGCCTGGGTACTCTTTACATGCCATTCTAAGTATTTCTGTGGAGGTAATTTTAAATACGATTTACATTTATGCAGCAAACTGCTCTCTGGAATGGAGGTGAGCCTCTTCCTATTAATTAAGTCCCCAAGAGAAAAAAAATAATAATTGACTTCTCCCTAGGAAGGAACTCTGCAGGCATCCTGCCTTGGGGCTTGAACTAATGCATCAACCCTGGCCTGCCAGCCTTCCTCCACAGTCACAGAAACAAACTCCTTAAATCTCTTTGCCTTTGTTGTCACAGAGATATATACAAAAAGGTACAAAAAACAAGTGCTGCTCAGTTGAGCCCCAGAGTGTGGCCATGGTTTATTTCCTACATTGTAAACATGAGGTCCTGAGTTTGAGTCCAAAGCACACGTACAAAAAGCTAGTCTGTGTTTCCAACATCTGTAACCCCAACACTAGACAACAGAGACAGGCAGATCCCTGGAACTCACTGGCCATACAGTCTAGAATAATCCATGAGTGGCAAGGTCCATGAAGGGCCTTGTCTTAAGTCAGTCAGGTATAGAGCAACAGAGGAAACCATTGATGTGCTGCTCTACCACACACACACACACACACACACACACACACACACACGAGTGTACTCACACACACACCACAAACATACATACAAAAAATAAAATTAAAAAATGTAACAACTTACAGCCCCCTCTTCTCATAAGTTTCATTGAGCCAGTAACTGCTATGTCAGAAATATACCAAAGAGCATCAAAAAGAAAAAAGGAAATGAGGAAGCAAGGGAAAGAGATGGAGGGAATGCAGACAGGAAACAAGTCAACTTAAGTGAGCAGGTGAAGCAATGTCGCTATGAAAGGGAAAGGCAGCCCAGGCAGAGATCATTTGATATCACTAAAGAATAAATTCACAGTAACGATGTAACATGCATGAACATAATTTATTAAATAATGACATATCATAGAAAGGAACAAAAATGGAGGTGGAAAAAAAATACAATAGTTCAAAAATGACTCTAAAAATGGGGAAGCCAATAACCATGAGACTAGCCAAAAGAGTTATCAAATAATCACTGCTTATAAAAGTTCTCAGTTAAAATATGTTATGACTACAATTCCAAGTACTTGAAGGGACAGATAATTCTCTGGCTCCATTTTCTTCCATGGCATAGATAAACATTAAGAGTGACCCAATTCATGTCATAAATCTTACATAATCAATTCTGACCCCAAAATCTGGGAGGGGAAAGAGAGAGGATGGCATTTTAAAAAAGAAAACATTACTGTTTAAGTACCAAGCTAATTTTTAAGAAAAATGCCAGTTCATTTTATGTAGTCTTATTATCTTCCATGATTAAATAAAAAATATTTTCCCAAAGCAGAAAATTCCAGTGCTAGAGAATGAAAATTACCAAAACCACAAGCCATTAAGACTAAACCAGAAGATTGGATCATGATAATTCATGGACACACACAGGCCAGACATTTGTTGAAACTCCTAGCTTACCCCGGTGTTCCATCATAAGCCAGGGGCTGTCCCCGTAACAATGAAACACTGTAGACACCTCCATTAAACAAGAAGCAAAGCCATGTGACTCTCTGTATCATCACCATTATTTGACATTACTTTTCCAGAAGTTAAAACAGTAAGGAGAACAGGAAAGAAATAAGAGGAATAAATCTTGGAACAAAAGAATCTTTCTTTGCAGGATAGAATTGCAAATATGGCTAATTGCAAATAAGTCTCTAAGAAGGTCAACTGAAGTCAATTGAACGTAAATATATAAAGGTCAATCACCTTTATGTATGCCAATAATACCAAGTGCAAAGCATAATGAAAGAAAAAAAAATCTTCATGTTACAATTACAAAAAATGTCTAAAGATGAAAGAGTTTTTTAATGTAAGACATGAAAAAAGCTAAACTTCACTGACAGACTTTGTTGTACAAAAAGAAGAGAAAAATAAGAAAGAAAAAAGTCCTCGACATATTAATAAACCAAAGGGCCCATCAACCATTGAAGAGAAAAAGCAAACTCCTGTAAACATGGTCTAAAAGTAAACCTCATTAGTAATCAAAGATATTCAGACAGAAGTCAAAATGGCACTGTTTTCACATGTCTATTTCAGGAAAGCTTTGTTCCTTCCATTCGTTCTGTTCAGGTAATTTAATCAATATTTGCAAAAGTGGGATAAAAACAAACACTTTATTAGGGTGTTAATACTTAGGGTACTAGCACTTCTAATCCAAACATAACTGCATTCAGTACTCCTGAGAGACAAATGTATAATATTGCTTGGGTTATAGTATAAATTTGAACACCAACAAAATCGATGTTAGCTCCAAGACACTGTTGTAGCAACTTTTTAGCAAATGGAAGGAGAGGCCTAGACCTCCAACACTGATAAAAGACTTAACATAGTATTATAGAGCAAAATATTAGCCATTAAAAGTCATGTTTACAAAGAATTTTTAATTTCATAGAGAACTACTTATATATGATTATATTTTAAAAAACATATTAGTAATGTAAGTTTAGCACATTTGTTTGTCTGTTTTAAGACAGAGTCTCACGGCTTACTGGCCTGGTTTACATAGCCTGCTATGTAGACCAGGCTAGCCTCCAACCCACAGAGATTTGCCTGTGTCTGCCTCTGAAGTACTGAGATTAAAGGCATGTGCCACAATAGCTGGCCTTTTTTAAGTAAGAATAGGCTTATATGCCCTAGTTTTCTGAATACTGGCAGTCCGTTTATGCTAGGCTATGGGTAAATATTTGTTTCTCCCACTTTTACTTTCTTTTGCTTTTTGCTATTAAAAAACTAAGAACGCTGTGGGATAGAGCCATGGTTCAGAGGCCAAGAGCACTGGTTGCTCTTCCACAAGGTTCGGTTCCCAGAACCTACTTAGTGGCTCATAACCAGTTGAAACTCCAATTCCAGGGCATATGACACTCTTTTACGGCCTCTACAGGCACCAGGCCTGCACGTGGTGAAGAAACATACGTACAGGCAAAATACACATACACATAAAATGCAATGATTAAAAAATATAAAGAATTTAAGAACATGTATTATTACTTACAAGGGAAAACAAAGCTCAAGCACTTGTAGCCTGGGTTGACTGATGAATAAACGGTAGAGTGTCTCCCTTAAATTTGTGAGGAGAGAGTGTGTGTGTGTGTGTGTGTGTGTGTGTGTGTGTGACTAAGGCTGTATGGAAAGCCTTATGGAGGGAAACCCATTATTTTATAAGCTAATTATAAGACATAACTATTTTAAAGGAGTTTTAACAGAGGTACCCTGTATGGGTGATTAGTCCCGCTCCCAGAAGCCATGAGTTATCAAACAAAAATTCGGTGCAAGGCATGAGATACCTCTCTATGATTTGTTGGCCTGGGTTAGAGGCCTCAGAAGCTTCCAAAATGATCCAGGCTATTGCTGTTGCTCTTAGCTGCCCACCAGAACTGTATTGTATTTCAGCTATTGCTGAAAACACCTCCTACTTTGGTTACAGGACTCAAGCTGTAACTGGCTTGGAAATTTGAGTTTGTAACCTGGATGTACGTACTTGTTGAAAAGCCCTAAGGTCCCAATCTGCTGGCCTTGATCATGGCCAACTACCAGTCAACTGCTTTATTTATAAGATACTACTCTTCAAACTATGGACATAATGCGGCTTCAACTTCTTCATAACAACTCATTTCTGTGTGTTGTCTAGAAAACCATCTCTATGTCCAGTAAATAAGACTAAATAGTCTAATATTTTTATTTCGCTTAATAATTTCTAAGTCTCTTGCATACTACATAATAATTCTTTCTGTCTGTTTCCCCTGAGATAGTGGGTCTCAACTCCTTCGGTAAACTTCTATCTCCAAAAATATTTACATTACAATTTGTAACAGTAGCAAAATTACAGTTATGAAGTAGCAACAAAAATAATCTTATGGTGGGGGCTCACCACAATATGAGGAACTTTATTAAAGGGTCGCAGAATCAGGAAGGTTGAGAACCACAGGCCTAAGAGCTAGGTGGCTTTTGTCAAACACAAAAGGGTGGCACACATGAACCATTCAATAAGTACGTGTCTGATAAATAAATATGGTCTTAGCAATGTCTTTTATACTGAGAGATGCACTCATGCCCAAAATGAGCCCTTGGCAATCTAGAATTCATAGTCTCTTAGAAATATAATACATATGCAAATGTACAAAAGTTACTGTTATATAAGGCAAGGCGTGATAAATATAAAAGGTAGGGAAAATAAGAGTTACAGGATTCCTAAAACGTGACTGTTCTCTTTCAGGGGACAACTCATGCGAGGACCCCTGAGAGGCAGATATCAACAGTTAGAGAGAGCAGGAACATTCCTGCTAAACCAGAAAAACCTCAAAAGCAAAAGAAAACCAGGAAAAAAGTAGGGGTGTTCTAGAGACAAGGTGGCGAAAGAAATGACTTGGAACTACGGTAGAAAATAAGGGCTGACTTGAAAAAGGCCACTGCAATATCTGTTTTCAAAGGATTTTTTAATGGTGTACATTCCTGTGCCTGTGTAGATGTTTGTGCATATGGATACAGGTGTCCATGGAGGCTGAAAGGGCTCAGATCCCCTGGAGCTGGAGTTCCACATGGTTGTGGGTTGGTGAAACGGGTGATGGGTGCTGGGAACCTAAGCCTAAAGTCTTCGCTCTTCACCTCTGTGCCATCTCACCAGCCCCTTCGTGGCTGTTTTCTAATACTTGCCATCTCCTTCTCCCTTGGTAATGGAGACCTCAACTTCTGAGCCTGCTTGGAGGGACGTTGTCTTAGGTATCACTTAGTTGGTTGGAAGTGGTATCTTCACCAAACCATTGTAAGCAGGAAAGGGAATTTCCCCCTTGCGTCCATCCTGTGTCTAGTACCCATTTGTGCAGATTGAGCTGGGGGTGGTGGTCCACATTTGTAATCCTAGAAGACAGGAGATAAAGGCAGGATAAGAGTTCAAGACCAGCTGCAGATATAGAGTCCTGGGCAAGCCTAGGCTACACGAAAGCTTGTCTAAAAACAAAAGCAAAAAACAAACAGGAAAAAAAACAAGTCTGTACATACTGAATTGTTAGCAGCCACATAGGACCAAGACAAACCACATACCATAAGGATAATGAGATGGAGAAGTAGCTTTGGTCCCTCGGGATCTCATGAAGCCACTTGCCTGGACTGTCAGCTTCCCACCTTGTTTCACAGTGGAAAAGAGTGATGTCTGCATTGTCAAAGACTCTGGTCTGGTAAGTAGTTTTATGCAACCAAAGCTAACTCTAGCTGGTTTGTTTTTAATGGATTAGCAGACACACACACAAGATACTCTTTTTTTTTCTCTTGAGCTGTTCAGTTAACTTTTCCACTCATCACTTTCTTGACTCTCCTGAACTCAAATGACACAGCTCTGCTCCATTTAAGCAATGTTTATCACAGACTCGCCCCTGAGAAATATCATCCTCAACAGCATTATCGAAAGCAATTTTCCAGCATCTGATTTTGGTGTAAATCATTAAGAGTTCTGCTTTGGCATACTGCAATTATAGCTAGACTTTCCTGCAGCATGGAATTAATCAAGATGTAGTAAACAGGTCAGCTTCAAAGGATTTCTTAGTTTCAGAGGGAGATGGTGTCCAGGACAGGGGAAGGAAGGATACTGAACTAGCCTATGAGGAAAAAAGATGGCCATCTTGAGCAGGTGTAATAAATACCTGGATAATATGTAGCTGAAGCTGGAGATACATGCCAGCCCTTAAGAAAGCAGCAAACTGCTCTTACAGAAAATCTGAGGTCAGCCCCAGAACCCAAATCAGAGAGCTCACAACTGCCTGGAACTCTTACTCCAGGGAACCCAATGTCCTCTTCTAGCACTCATGGGCATTGCATGCATGTGCGCAAACCCACAGTCACACACACAGATATACACACAATTAAAAATAAAAATGAGGTTAAAAAATAATATATACCTGGCTTAAAGGGGAACAACTATGCAGGAAAATGAAATCTTTATATTTACTTTCCAGGCAAAATGTGTGTCTCCTGAATAAGCATGGGAGAGACAGTTTGTTTTGTGGTGGGAATGTCATGAAGTATGAAAAAAAGATGAGACTCCACCCATGCAAAGTGGAAAGGGATGGTGATGGCTGGACGTGAGCTATGTGGTGACAGCATTTAGTCACTGAGTGATTAGAGAGCCCTCCTGCTCAGTCATCTAGCTCCCTCCTTCCCTGGGTACTTGGGGGTCTCAGAAGTTACATCAACATTTGTGAGTGACTCTCTTTGGAATCTCTTATAAAAAGTTATAGCTGAGAGGGGAGAAGAAAAACAGCTGCTGCCTCCGGCATCAATTCACTCAAGTACATGGCTGGTTCAGGCCATGCTGTGAACCCAGGTCCAACTTGCTCTTCTTGTTAGTCTCATCCTCAAGACATGTTCAGCAAAAACATCCTAAGAGCTATGCTTAAATTACAGTTAAGCGTTTTCACAGATGTCATCTGATGCTAATCACTGAAAGGAAAAGAATTAGTCCTGAAGAATTCCCGTTAATTCCAAATACTCCAGAAGTGGTTGCTATTGCAGGACACTGTGGATGGCAAGAAGGGTTCTGTTTGTTGGCGGAAGATAAGAAGGAAGGGAGGATGAAAAGATAGAAGCCTGCACGAGCCATGATACAAATCAGGAAGACACAAGGTTTACTCTGAGTGGTCTGACGAGAACAAGTGTCTGTTATTGAGAAGAGATGGGATCCAGACAGAAAAGCAAGGGAGGTTCCTGTCTGTGGTGTGGAGGACTTTGAGTGCCAGGTATGGAAATGTTATGATTCAATGGCAAGGTAATGAAACTATCTACACAAGACCATTGCACAGGGGCTGGAGAGATGACACAACAGTTAGGAACACCTGCTGCTCTTGCAGAGGACCCAGGTTCAGTTCTCAGCGCACACTTCAAGTGGCTCACAAACACCTACCTCCAGTTTCAAGGGGATCTGATGGCCTCTCCTAGCCTCCATGCTTAAGATGCATATAAACTCAAACAGACACAGACACAATCAAATAAATAAATACTCTTAAGATAAGTTCACACCTTCAGAACTGGCTTGATGGAAACTATTGTGATTGCAGTGTATACAGGCTATTTGAAAACGGAAAAAAAAAATGACATTAAGGAAGATGCTTTGGGGAAAAGTTTATGAACTTGTAGGAAGAGAGTTTATGAAGAGTGATGATTTACTCTCTCTTACACACACACACACACACACACACACACACACACTGTTTCTTTATACCCAAAGCTATTTCTAAAGCTAAGTTTCCTTTCCTTTTGGATTTGAATCATGTCAGTGTCTGCCCCTGACTGGTTGCCTATGCAAAACCTATATGAGAAAGCCATGTACATAACACTTAAGGGACCAAAGTCCTTCTGCAGCAGCTGCCCAGTATCACCACAAAACAATTATGTGTGACTGTTGGCAGAAAGCAATAACCTTCTCTCCAGCTGTTGAATAAATTGCCTATTAGCAGTCCCAAACCATAATTCATGTCAGATCATGTAGATTCAACTCTTATGAGTGACAAGAAAATATCTTATCATTAAATGAAGTTCTATACCAAATCCCTAGGCATCATCTTGTTATTTCCTAAAGCTGTTCCTCCCTCCAGTTTCTTCATGAACTTTGTGAGAGCTGGCAAAATCAAAGATAAGCAAAAAGTTCATTGGCTCTGTACACTGCTCCTCTGCGGAGCGGCCCCTCGGGTCCCTGAGATCTATATTTTAGCATCACAATTTAAATGCAGATTTTTAACTCCCATGTTGAGCAGTCAGGACGGAGTTTCCGACTTGATTAAAATACTGATACATGAATTTTAGACTTAACATTTTTATTCTATAGCATGAGTCCAGCTAAGTGGGAAAGTTGTGAAGAAATGAGATGTTTTTAATGAACTTTCAAGTCATGCATGAAGGCTCAAATTTAATTTTATAAAATAATTATCTAAATTGTCACTTTCACATGGCATTTTGACTATGTTTATTATCAGTCTATACCTACAGGCTGATGTTCTTATATGAGGGGAAAAGGCAGAGTAGTAGAGAGACAGGAGACGAAATGTGGGTTTCACAGTCCAGCTGCTGGATGTTCTGAACTCAGGGCTGTGAAAAGACCCTAAACATTTTGAGCCTTGATCTCATTGTCTAAAACAGTGAGGACTACTGCCCTGATGAAGTGAGCCGTAACTATGCAAGATCTGAAACCGACACGAACAGACACCAGGGCCTTCCCCTCACCGTAAGTGCATACAGGTGTGTGACAGAAAATCCCAACCTGGTCTCTACTCTACCTGTTTTTAACACTGAAAAAAAAATCTAGATTAAAAACTCTCATCCAGGTCCCTTCTTGCCTTCAGAGTAAATCATCCCTGGTCCACTAGTTAGTGGACCAGTAACTGTTGTGAATCCAGAGATTTGTCAGTGCTGGCAAACAGCAACCGGTGGCCGAGTACACAAGCAAATGTGGAAACAGCAAGCAGTCTGATGTTGAAAAATTATGCTAAGAGCATGGGGTAAACCAGCAGGGTTGGGCCATTCCTTCTGGTTACACAGGCTTCAGCTTAAGGAAAGCAAACACAGTGTGGTGCCGTTGGGGGCATGCCGATGTAGACCGCTAGACAGCGGGGAGCTCAATGAGGGTTAAAGCAGGGTTACTAGCTAAGCTTTAGCATGGCACCCTCCTCAAAACACCATGTCAGAAGCAGCATCCTCCTAGTAGCCACCTTCAAAGGTCAGCGTCTTTTCCTCCCTTTCTCAATTGCACTCAAAGACATGAGTGCAGCATTTGGATTTGAGCGTAAACAACTCTTAACAAGCACAGTTTACACTGCGTTTGCTCACCATGACTAGGCAGTGTAAGAGGCAAAGAGAATGGATAACACCGGCGTGCCCCCAGCTGCCAGACGATCTGAAAGGACTGGGAACTCATGAGGACCGTGCACTGCGGCTCCCGGGGAAGCTGAAAGTCATTCTTTATTCTGAACAAATGGGTCATGGGGGTTCAACAAGAGGCAATGTCAACCACAGGCAGCAGCCAAGCACAGACAAAGGCAACTTGCATTCTAGAGAGTTCACCAGAGATATTCCGGGAAATTCTAAGCCTTTGCAGTAGTATCATTCAAATGACAATACAGATTCCTGTAGTTTTCCACTTCTCCTATTAGATTTTTAGCTTTAGAGTTTCTTTTATTTATTGCGTATATGGACTTTGCGTTGGTCATTGCATCTTTTCAAAAGATGAATTGCCAATAAAATCTCTTTTGTAGGAGAAAACAGGTATTCTTAACATGTTGTCACTGTTGTAGGCTAGTAGGAAATGAGTGTGTTAGTTATAATTAATTCAGGTAAGATAGTCACACAAACACCACCCAAACACTGGGAGAAAAGTTACTCTTATTTTGAACTCACCCAGAACAAAGTTGAAGCATGTTGAGAATGTGTTCCGATGTTTTAAGCCACAAAATTATATGATTTGGTTTCTAAAATATTTCCTAAAAACTGTACTTCTAATGGCATTACAGCTATACATATAATAATCTCTCTGTCTCCTGATAGCATTTTCTATTTTTAAATTTTTTTTCAATATCATAAATTTTATTTTAAAGTAATTCATGAATTTAAATTAATTTTAAATTAATTCTTAAATTTAAATTAAAATAAAAAATAAACCTAAATTTAAACTTATGCTGACTTCATACAGGTATACAATGCGATATGGTCATATACAATCCTGTGTCCTCCCTTCAGCTCCCCAGGGGCTCCCACATGCACCCCTCTCCAAACTTCATGCCCTCTTCCTCTTAGTTTTTGATATGCTGGAGGACAGGGAGGTGGCTCAGCAGTTAAAAGTGCTTATTTTTTACCAGAGGACATAGGTTTGGACTCCAGAACCCACACTGGGCAGTGCACACCTGCCTATTACTGTCACTCCAGGGAATTCAGTGGTCTGTTCTGGCATTCACAGACATCTACACACATGTGGAACAGATCCCTCTCTCTCTCACACACACACATGCACACATACATAAATGAAAAATTAATAATAAATCTTGAACCCACTAATTCTTAAGAGTGTTGACCATATGAGAATGAGCTACCCACTGGAATTTGGGCAACTTGCCAAAGAAGAATGATTCTCCCTCCCCTCGCAGCTATAGACCACCAACAGCTCTTCAGTTAGAGGTGAGGTGAGTTCTTCCTTCATCCATGCCAGAATTTGGGGAGACTTGATCTTGAGAGGGTCTTGTTCAGGAAGCCACAGTTGCCGTGAGTTCACGAGTGGAATAGCCATGTCATGTCCAGGAGACAGCACTACACAGCATTCCTCACAGCTCTCGCCTTTAAAAAAATTAACCCTTCAGGTTGGTATATAAAGTAATGAGTTTTATCATGGCATAGTCTTACCTATATATCATTATGTGTTGTTCTCGTTCATCCTCCTCTCCTCCTGTCCTTCACAGGCTTCCTTCTCTGGTTGATTCCCCATCTTCTAGCTACTCTCCCCTTCTGCTTTCCCATTACATGCCTTATAACCTTATCTGTTTCTCACCCCCCTTGAGACCTGTTTCTTTCTTTTTATGATCCCTCTTTGAGTTCATGACTTACGCACACACACGCGCGCACGCACACATACACACACACACACACACACACAAATACAATTTTAAATCTGGGCTCAATTTATGGGAAAAAAAACTTGTCTTTATATTTCTGAATTTGGATTACTTTGCTTAGCATAATGATTTCCAGGTTGCACTCATTTTCTTTCAAATGCCATGATTTAATTTTTCCTTATGGCTGTCTAAAATGTCACTGTGTATCTGTGACACATTTTTTTTTACCCAGTCATCTATTAATGGGCATCTAGGCTTGTTTCATTTCCTTTCTGTTGTAATGAGAACAGCAATAATTGTGGATGTGCAGGTATCCCTGTAGTGTGTTGCCTTAGACCCCTTCAAAGGTATAACCAAAACTGCTACCACTGAGTCACATGGTAGCTCTATCTTCAGTATTGAGAAATGTCCATATTGATTTCCATAGTGTTTGCACAATCCTGCATTCCATTTCCCTGCATACTACTGTACTTTCATTGCACTTACTTAATGACTTTGTCAATAGCTACACACTGATCTAATTTCATATATAATATGCATGAAGTCTGTGTCTTTCATTTCATTGTGTAACTATGTGTGGGTCTGAATTCTCCATAGTGAAAACCAAACTTAGTCCTGCCCACCATGACAGACTGAATCCTCTTGAACTGTGAGCCAAAATAACCCCTTCCTTAAGTTTCTATGATCCACTATTTTATGACAGCAATGAGATCAATAACTATTACAAAAATGTAAGTATTTTAAAACCATTTCTTGAAGGCTTCAAAAAAAATCTCTTAGAGTATTTCTAAAGGATTCTGAAAGTAGGTGTATGGCTCAGCAATAGGGCATTTGCCAAGTACATGTGAGGTCCTGGGTAAGATCACCAACACAGTGAAAGAAAAAAAAAGGAAGGAAGCAAGGAAGGAAGGAAAAGAGAAGAAGGGAAGGGAAAGGAAGATAGGAAGGGAGGGGAAGAGAGGGGAGGGGAGGAGGAGAGGAGAGGAGAGGAGAGGAGAGGAGAAGAGAGAAGAGGAAAAGATGCTAACATCCAAAGTCCTAAGAACTGCTGCACTAAGATGTCATAAAATATAGGGTCCTTAATCTTAAAAGAGTCTTCCCATCTCCATCTGCCTTAGTTTCCTTTGTAAACATACCAGTTCTCTGACAGTCTGAGAATCCACACTCTCTAACAAACTCCTATGATGTCTGTCTCTTTCTCTCTCTGCTTCTATCTATACCTGTCTGTCTGTCTCTGTGTCTCCTCTCTCTCTCTCTCTCCTCTCCTTTCTCTTCCTTCTTCTTTTTCTTCTCTCCTTTCCCAATTGCTACTTCAATTCAGCTCTTATGATATAGATGACATGGTGAAGCCACTTCATCAGAAAGGCACGGTTATCCAATACATTTTTACATCATTTCTATTTTAATTTATTTTAGACGTTTTCTGTCCTGTTTGTAAGAACAAAATTAAATTTAGAAATAATTTAAGTATCCAATATTTTATGCCCTTGCTCAATTTAAGTTATTAAAATTTGCACAGACAATTTTGTATGAATGTTTTTTTAATTTAAGATGCTATTAACTTTGTCAAGCAATCAAAGCAAGAATAATAGCCTAGAAATTAATATGATACTTTTAAAAGAAAAACAGTTTTAAACCATTTGTGTTTTGTCTCAGTTGTTAGAACAGTTTTTTTTATCTTATAAGGAAAACAAATGACCAATTAAGAAATAATTTAAAAGCACAGAAAAGCCAAATTTTGAAAAATATATATATAATAAAACTGTCTCCAGAGTAATCCTTCATTAATTCTTTACTATCTCCCTTCAATAGACTCTAAATGCTCAAATGTACTACAAGCTTCATATCATACCCATGCAAAAACCATTTTAAACATCTTATTATAAGTGATGTGCATGTGGATATGTGTATGAATATGCTTACCTGTGTGCACACAGAGGCCAGAGGTCAAGTTCCAGAGTCTTTTATTGTCATGCTCCACCTTACTTCTCGAGACAGAGTATCTCACTGAACTCATTGAGCTCTCACTGAACTCATCGATTCATCTACACTGCCTGACCAATGAGTTCCAGGGATCCTTCTGTCTCCTCCTTCCCAGTGCTGAGTTAGAGACTGTATACCACTACAGCCAGCTATGTTTATATGGATGCTATGATCCAAACTCATCTTTGTTCTTGCATTCCAAGCACTTTATCCACTGAACCACCTCCCTGGCACCCTCCCTGTCTCTCCAACACATTCTCATATCACTCTGACAACTTATTATCTAAAGTCCAACCACACTTGTGTGTTCTCTTTGTCCAGCTTGCCAGGTTTTCTGGTTCAGGACTTTTATACTCATTTGTTATTTCTGCCAGATTTTAGCCTCCCTCAGTTCTTTGAAGTAACTGGTCCTTCTCATCCTAGGATTCTTAACTTAAAAATAATTTTTGCAGAGATACTTTTCCTGACCACCTACCACTCAGTCTAAAATAATGCTTCCCCTAGCCCTATCACCCTCTTTTTATTTTTTATTCACTTTCCTTTTTTTCCTTTCTTTCTCTCTTCCTTTCTTGCTTACTCATTTCTTTAATTTGTCCTCTCCTCCTGTGTACCACCACCAGTAACATAATAAGAAGGTCCTTGTTTCCTACTCTTTTCAGATCCACTACTGTGTCTGTTCTTCAACAAGTGTTTGTGGGTGAAAGAGTAGACAGATGGATGGATTCATTATTTCATGTTAATACATGTCAGTGAAATACCATTTTCTGACACCACTATCTTCCATAATATAAGTGTAATATAATTGTCTAAAATACCCCTCATAAAGAGATCAGGAAAGAAAGAAAGAAAAAAACTGGCTCACATATAAAACTATAAAATGGGGGGGGGGGGTCACTGTGGGGCTTTTGGGAGGCCTGAATTATTCTGGATTTGGTAAAGACTAGGTGTTTATTTTTGAGATTATACTCACTGATCAAGTCCACAAAACTGTCAGAAGAAACCCTGAACCCCTGTGGGTAACCAGACCAGTCAGTCCATCAGCACATTTCGGTAGATATGTGGACCAGAATCTGCAGGCCACAAGAATCATGGTCTTGGGAAATGCTGTAAACTCCACCACAAGATTGGTGGTTCTCATCATGCAGCTTAGGTCCCCTCCAGCTCATCAATGTTTGTAAACCTTACACTTAATAAACAATATTAAACTACTCACATAGTCTCCCCAGGGGCTCCAAGTCCCTAAATGTGCCCTAAATGACAGTTTCCAGCTCCTGCTTAATCTCCTAGGATGGTTTAATTAACCTTGCTGTTAAGTGCCATCAGCACCAAGGTTTAAGCCATGACCTCAGAATGTCACATCATACCAGCACATGCCACTGCTTCTGCCCCTAGAGCCTTCTTCTCCTACAGAGCTTCAACCCAGAGCTGGCTCTTTGCTTTGGCTTCAGATAGGCTCCTCCAAAAGAGCTGAAAAGACCTCTTGCCACCCTATTAATAATTTCTTAAAACTAGGGTTTTCTTTTTTTTTTTTTTTTTTCATTCTAGTCTTGCCACGGAAGAATGAAAACAACATCATTCTTTATTTATTCTTCACCTCATTTGACCTGCAATTAAGGTGTCTCCTGGTTCCACTTTTCTCAGCAACAACATGAATAGCCAATGCTGTTTTCAAAATTACTAAGTGCCAAAAAGAGGACCGTGGTAGGATTTTTATACTTGTTTTTATTAACTTTCTTCTTTGACAGTTTCATATATGGATATAGTAAGTTCTGGTTACTTTCAACCCTACCCTCTCATACCTCTCTCCCATCTAGTCAACAACCCCCTTCCTTCTAATCCTCTTTTTACATATATGTTATTCTGTTTTGTCTGGTCAACCAGGACCGATTGTGTGAGCATGGGTTGTGAACTACGCATTGGACCTTGGTGATACACAGGAGAAGACAATGACGCCATTTCCTCAAGAATTCACCAGTACACAGTATCTCACCAGGGTGAGGTGTAGTCCTGGGAGTAGCTCCCTGATCTATGATTAACTAATGGCAGGCCCAGTCTTACGCAGCCCAGTATAGGCTGTATGTAAACACAGCTGCTGTGAGACCATGATTGCACTGGCCATGTCATGTCCAGAAGACAGTATTTCACAAGCCTTCTCTCTATCTTATGGCTCTTCTATTCTTTCCACATTCTCTTCCACAGTGTTCACTGAGTCTTAGAGTAGGAAGTCTAAGTGTCCTTTTAGGGCCGAATACTCAACTGTCAATTATTCTCACACTTAGAACAGCCACAGTCCCTGTATTTACTGAAGTTCATTGTAAAAGAATCTTCTCTGGATAAGGCAAAGTATAGCATTCATCTATATGTACAAATATAAATATTTAGAAAGCAGTTTGGTGCCTTGTCTACTTAACTAAAATAAATGAGTTTTGTATTGAGTTTGTAGCATGAAGCATGAATTGCCTCCTGTGGAGCAGGCCTCAAATCCAATCAGAGAATGGCTGGTTACCACCCCAACAGCCATGCCACTGTTGCACAAGTGGGAGCATCTTATTAAACAGGTCATTATTGTAGTTCAAAAGCCTCACAATTGGGTAAAACTAGTGATGTCTTTTCTTACCTAGCAGGCTGAATAGCATCTTTGTGCACTATTGAAAAAAAAAAAAAACTGCATGGAGAAAGTCTCCAGCTCAGTTCCAGCTTGATTTCTCTGTATCTTGCAACCAAGGTATGTGATGTCTTCAACAAAAGGGTTTTAAAAACTAGTTCTGGTGGATGAACACAAGAAGTGGCAAGAGTATCAAAGCAGATGCTGAGCCTGATAGCCAACTATCGGGCAGAGTGAATGGAATTTTATGTAAGAAGTGGGAAATAGTAAGAGCTGGAGAGGACAGGAACTCCACAAGGAGAGCAACAGAACAAGAAAATTTGAACACAGGGAACTTCCCAGAGACTCATACTCCAACCAAGGACTATTCATGGAGATAACCTAGAACCCCTTCACAGATGTAGCCCATGGCAGTTCAGTGTCCAAGTGGGTTACCTAGTAATGGGAAGAGGGACTGCCTCTGACATAATCTGATTGGCTTGCTCTTTGATCACCTCCCCCTGAGGGGGTAGCAGCCTTACCAGGCCACAGAAGAGGACAATGCAGCCACTTTTGATGAGAACTGATAGACTAAGATCAGAAAGGAGAGGAGAACCTCCCCTATCAGTGGACTTGGGGAGGGGCATGCATGCAGAAAGGGGAGGGAGGGTGGGATCGGGAGGGGAGGAGGGAGGGGCTTATGGGGGGATACAAAATGAATAAAGTGTAATTAATAAAAAATAAAAAAAGTTAAAAAAAAAGAAGTGGCAAGAGCCTGCATTGTTTTAGGGATTGTGAAGGGGGATCCTTGACTAAGCTCTGTGGTTTGACAGTGTTGTCATCCTTTCCCTGTAGATCCCTGGACAGAGTTTGAATGATAAGCAGCACCATTTACATAAAAAAAAATCCCAGAAGAGACTCGCCCTTGGAGTTATTACCCACATACCACTTTCCTGCTGCTTTTAATCTTTCTAGTTTTTAACCTGCAGATTCTCTTAAACTTCCAGGGAAATATGTAATGATATTTAATTTTAATTCTGTGGCTACAATGGATTTTGCTGATTAGAAACCAGGGCTTCTTGATGCAGTGCCTTAATCCTCTTTAAAAACAACTTCTAGGGCTCTCTACAGCTGTAAATTATAAAAACTAAAGCAGGATTTCAAAATACTCATGTGCTGTGCATAATTATTTGAGTTTAAACAGTAATAAGAATGCATCATTGGGATAAGTGAGGTATCCTGAGAATAAGTCTTGATTGTTGTTTACCGAGCATCAATTGTATCATGTACTAACAATACAAATCACTCCAAGGAGAAAAATTTGACCTTACCTATCTCTCTTCTTGAATCTAAAAATAGGCCAATAATGAACATGATGGATAACTATTCCCCTGGTTCTTCTGTTACTTGCTGCCATAGAAACTTCTATTTCCTTTCATACTTACACTTGTATTATTCATGTGGCTAGTTGCTACTGCTGGGAGAGTCCAACCTTTCGATGCTGAAATATGTTGCTTTCTATAAATGTGTTGAATCTCATGTCTGGCGTTGCTGAGACACAACCTGCCCATGGGCTACAGATTGCACACAACTTCTTGATTAATCCATAAATTCTATGAGAGAAGGCCTATGTTTATTCTTTATGCAGTCATGCTGATACACAGGGCAGCAAATGGTCTAGTTTGCTTGATCATGTCTCAGTTTAGGTATGTCCAAGTTCTGTATCCATGCAAAATTTCCCAGCCATAGTAACACTAGGATAGTCATTCTTACCTCCCAGGTCCTAGTTCCACAAAAGAACTTTTTAAATCAAAGAGTGGCCAAAGGAGTAGAATGCACAGTATTATAAAAATCAGTATGTGAAGATATTGATAGAGCAATGATTAAGCACATGACCAAGTTTAACTCTGAGCTCTTTACTTACCAGCCAGTAAAGGTCAGCTCTTTACTGACCTTGGATTTCTTAAGCTATATCTGTCACCTGTTCTATAAGGTGAGAAGAAAACCATACCAACTTTAAAGGTATTTTTAAAGGGTTTGAATAGTATGGCCCACAGGCTCATATAATTGAATGTTTGGTTCCAAGTTGGTGAACTGTTTAGGAAGGATTGGAGGTGTAGTCTCATTGAAGGAAGTATGTCACTGGTAGTGGGCTTTGAAGTTTCAAAAATCTCTTTCCTTTCTCTCTCTCTTTTGCTCTCTCTCTCTCTGCCTCCTGCTTATAGATGAGATGTAAGCTCTCAGCCACTGCCTCAGTGCCATGCCTTTCTACCTCCTGCCATGATGGTCATGGATTCATTCTTTCTTTTATGAGTCATCCTACTCATAGTTTCTCTTCATGGCAATAGAACAATAACTAAGACAGAGAAATTTGAAAAACTGAAAACTCAGGTCAATTATTATTTGTAAAGCATTGTGTAAGTACCCACGAAATACATGCTTTAAAAATTAGGACATTTGGCATACTACGTGGCACACAGTAGGTGTCAACTTTTATTTAAATCAATACAAATAGGATCAGCACTATACCAGATTCTAAACTATAAGAAATTGTTCTCCAATTTCTCTTACTTCCTTTTTCCCAAGTTCACCAGCCAGACCATGTTTCCCCTTCCTTCATGGACTCTCACCAACTCAGCCATGGTGGTTTAGCATTCTGCTACTCTCTCTAAAATGACAGGGAATGTCTTCACTCAAACCAAGCTTTGTCTTCAACCACCTCCTTTGAGACCTTGTCCTCTTACGTAAAGTTATGCTATTGAATAGATGCTGGGGCAATAGCGTCCATTCTTTCCAAACAATCTTCTTGAACTTGCTTTCCTTGTACTTCCATTCAAGAAGGAGAAGGAAATTTTCTCGATGTATCCCCTTTCTTCTCATTAATATTCACTTTGCATCCACATCTCTGCCCTGTTTGGAACTGGGCTGTTGGTGGCAGATAGATTCATTTGTGCTGAAATGCCTCCCCTCTTCATACTGTACTTCCCACACCCAGGGATTTAACTTTCAAAGGGAACTCTCAGAATCTTTGTGTCTTTTAATCTAGGGAAACTAATCTCTAATGATTGGGACTTAAGGCTATGTGGGAGGGAGGAGAGAACTTGGGAGCTGGGTCATTTCAATGGCATTTCACAAATCATTAGGAAGACGCCTGGCTGGTATATGGAAAGTTCTTTTTGCGGAATGTTCTTTCCACAAATGCTTTGAGGTACAAATTTATCACTGGTTATTTAATGTGTTCTTATGCCGATTGCATTGGAAAGCAGCTAACAAATGGAGACTTACTTATCCTTGAATGAACGTGCAAGGAAAGCAAGTTCAAGGAGATGGTTTAGAAAGAACGACATTATTGCCCAGCCACCTATTCAATAGCACAACTTTATATAAAAGGACAAGGACTCAGAGAGATGGTAAAGGTGAAGCTCAGACTAAGAGAAGACATTTCTATCGCTTGAACTTCACCTTTACCTGGGGAAGGTGACTGCAATGCTCAGCCCAAAAGTGTAAAATGGCCAGAGATTATTCATCATTTACCTTTTATTGCTAATCCTCCCCAACCACAATAGCCTGGACTTTGGCACTAAATTCCAATTAAACCCACTTTCATGAGCCTTTTAAAAAGATTATTTATGTGTATGTGCCTGTGTGTATGTATGTATGTTTGTATGTATGTATGTACATACCACATGTATGCGCATACATGAAGATGCCAGAAGAAGGTATCAGATTCCCCTAGAACTGTAGTTTCAAGAGGTTGTGAGCCACCTCACATGGTGCTAGGATTCAAATGTTGGTCCTCTACAAGAACAACATGCAGTCTTAGGCACTGATACATATTTCCAGCCCCTATCATATCTCATATCTTCTTCAGTCTGATTTTCTATACAATATTTCATATTTCCCACTCTCCTTAGTCATTAAAAGTTATATGTCCAGTGTCTGTCTCCTTCAGAACCTTTTCTAAGGAAAAACTAATAAAAACAAATAATCTGTCCTAAGGGGTGATAAACATTCGATAACATGTACCCTTCTCAATTGTTTCTTTAGATCCTTAGCCTGACGGCAGATTTCAAGCCTAGTAAGAGCACAGCAGAGCAGTGGTTCTCATCTTTCCTAATGCTGCCACTCTTTAATACACTTTCTCATGTTGTGGTGACCCCCAACCCAAAGAATATTTCATTGCTGCTTCATAACTGTAATTTTTCTACTGTTGTGAATTGCAGTGTAAATATCTGATATGCAGGCTATCTGCTTTGCAACCAACCCCCGCATGAGTCACGGCCCACAGGTTGAGAACCACTAAGACAGAGGAACTTTTTAACATACCCCCCCAAAAAAAATTTAGAGTTTGCAACTGGTAATCAGGTGAGATATAAATTAATGCTAATAATTGTTCAACCTTTCCATGACAAGATTTTTATAAAATCTCTATTTTATTTTGCATTTGATTACTACTTGAAGATTAACCCTCTTCAGTTTGAAACTTTAATTTTATTATTTTAAAAAATTGCTTAAAGATGAATGTTGACCAGGGGTTGTAACTTTAAGGCTAGCCTAGTCTACTACCAGTGAGTTCCAGCCTCATCTGGTTACATAGTGGAGCTCCCTTTCTCTCAATTAAACAAACAAACAAACAAAATATCTTAAGGTCACACTTTCAACAGCCCTTGTTTTAAAATTGATACAAACAATAATGGATCTAGAAACTACAGGAATACAACCTCCATCTCCTTCTTGATAAATTTGGACAACTTACCACAGTCTTCACTACAGAAAACCTAAATATGAAGCTCTGAAGTACAAGGTTAGTAATATGAACCACTGGTTAACACCAATCAAAAATTAATGAATTTTACTCAGAATATGTTTCTGATATACAACCCAGCTCCTTGGGTGAAAAGCCAGACTACTTTGATTCAGCTTTCTAGAGACATGGACATCTAAGATGGTTCCCAGACCACTGCAGGCAGTTCTTCCCAGAAGATGTCATCTGGGAGCTTTGAATTATTCCTGCAGCAAAACATCTTCTCTTCCCAACCATCAGAGAAGCTGACATGTCTATCTGTTCCTCTCCACTGAGGCTGAAGTTTCCCTGAAAGGCTAGAATTCCTTGGAAGTTTCTAAGAAGCAACATAGTTGCTTCATTAATACCACTTTTCACTTTAGACAATGGAATGAGAGAGCATAGCACACGCACGTGGAGGATCTATCTCAGAAATCAGTGTGTGAAGTAGAATGTTCTCAAACTGATGTCCTGGCATTCTTCCAAAGTGAAATTATATATGTCATTTGTGAGTGGATTGTACCCCAAAATCCATATGTTCTAAAGCCCTGATAAAAGAATAAAGTTATATTTAGTATCTCACTATGTGGTCCAGAGTGTGAGAAATAGAGCAGGATGGCCTAAAATTCATAGAGATGTATATGCCTCTGCCTCCCAAGAGCTAGGACTAAAGGTATGCACAACCACACCTGGCTTAAGGGTGACTAAATTTGGTTGAGCCTGATGAGGCGGAGAGGGCACTGATTGTTAGAACCGGTGTCCCTGTGGAGACACCAATGATGTGCAGGCACAGAAGAAAGACTTTGTAAGAAATCAAGCCAAAGCTATCTCTGGACCAAAGAAAGAAGTTCCAGAGGAATCAAGCGTGCCCACTCCTCAGTTTTGGACTTCATGCCTCTGAGACTCCCAGAGACTAAATGTCTGTGGTTTAAACAACCAAATCAATAGGATATTATTATGGGAACCCTAACAAACCAACACCACAGAGACACCCTTACATTCAGAGACAACCATTGCACTTACTTTACTAATAAATACCCCTAAGTCTATTGATTTCAGGGTAATTTTTCAGTGCCCAGAACTACCAGCTTGCAGTAAACCCTCTCTAAACCAAATGGAGAGAAAATTAAGCTAACAGGTTAATGGCATCAAGTGTATTTCAATCATTTCCTGACTGAAAGATAAATTGTAGAGAATAGGAAGTACCAGCCCTTTTGCTTTTGGGTTGTTACTCTCATTATTAATATTGCATTGGGTAGCAATTTTATCTTTATTTTCTCTTCGTCTGTCAGGGAATAGAGCTCTGTGTGCTCATCTTCTTCTTTTTCTTCTCTCTTTCTTTCTCTCTCTCTCTCACACACACATACACATACACACACACACACACACACACACACATACACAGCAACACGCCCTTGGACATCAGTGTACACCACAGACATCCATGTGGCCCTTGGTAGTTAACGCAGGCCATGGACATCAAAAGACGCTGGCTGCTGTAGAATCACAGACCTGTCCAGACATGGCCTTTGGGGGCAGCTGGGCATTGACATCACCATGGCCTCAGATGACAGCCCAAACCACTCTCATCAATTAAGCCTCCAGCAGCAGCACCACCTGCAGATATCAGCATGGCTTTAGGCTGCAGCATAGTGCACAGTCAGCTGTGTAGTCTTAGGTGATAACAGGGGCCATGGACACATCAGAACATCAGGAACTCTGACCCCATGAATAGCCCTCAGAGGTATCCTGGACCACAGTGGTCCTCAGAGGGGGTCCAATCTAGAAAGTGAGTCATTCCTCATCTCAGCCTCCATCATTGCCCAGAGCCAGGGTGATCCTACAGCCAGGCCACATATTGGGGGTTGGGGGGTGGATAACTGAGTGCATCTGTGAAGCTCCAGGCTGCTACACACTACCCGACCTACCACACTGAGCAACGACCTGTTCTGCTGAGACCTCAGCCCTCTCTCACAACTGTCACTGCTCTCCGTCTCTAGTTCCACCTGTCTGCACAGTACAAGCACCTCTCCACTGTACATTTGTTCATCTTAGTGCTGTCTGCCAGCTTCCTCTCCACCCACAACAACTCCACATGCTTGCCTGAGGCAGAGGCAGGGGACCCTTCTGCTGGTCCACCTTCCCCTGGTCCCTCCCTTTATTTCTACTGTTATAGCAGAATACTACATAGCAGCAAAGGCATGATAACAAACAATCAAAACAAAATCTCATGATGGCAAGGCCCATGGTAGATGTTCAAACTGACCAGTTTATAAGTGTTGAATCAACTAGTTTAGCGCACATCAACAAAATCAACTGATAACAGCTTATCTAATGAAAGGTACCTTATGGCCTGAGAAAGTACACAGAGGACTGGATAATTAATACCTCATATATAAATACCACATCACCAACTGCAAGCTATCGCCAACCAATAATTAGCAGAAGCCTTATGAATCTTCCATTTCCCTGGTCCTTAGATGGGGCAACCCTACAAAGCAGGTTATAGACCAAGTAGCTTGCTAAATATGTTTTTTATATTTCTTTCTGTTTCATTCTTTCCCTCCCATCTCAGATATTCTGCTTACACATGAGTTCTTTTCTTAATAGAGGCCTTATGCCAGAAAAAAAAAAGTCAAATTCAACAGGATGAGGTGGGCCTGGCTTAGTATCCCAGTTCTAGACCGTTTACTCATTTCCATCAAATACAAACTTCTCATTGCTAAATGAAAATAGTTAATGCCACCTATGGGTTTAAGTAAAATAACATCTTTGAAGCAATGAATGCCACATGTGGCAGAGCATGTACCTAACCAGTTTATATTTCCCTTCTGGTTAAAGAGTTTTCTCAGTTAGATGAGCCATGTGACAAAGCACTCCCAATATAGTGAGACAGCCATATTGTTCAACTCTCCGTTCTAAGAGTCAGCAGTTTGAGGTGGATTCATTCAGCAGTTTGAGCTGGATTTATTTGGATGGCTTTTGTTGTTATTGTTGTTTTATTTTGTTTTGTTTTATTTTTGGCTGGCATAAGCTGACTCACTTGTATGTAAAGTAGTGTCAGAGAAATGATCATACACCTTGGAGGTTAACTACTTGCTGGGATGACCAAGGACATTGACCCTTATGTCTCTAGCAGCTATGGCTTCACCCAGGCAGCTCAGGTTCCCAAGAGCAATGAGAGGGTGTTTTGCAAGAACTTGCTTATGTCCTTTCTTTTATTGTTTCTGTGGCAAAAAAAAAAAAAAAATCTAATGGCCATTCTCAGGCATAAGAACAGTGAAAGATTGTGGTGTTTTTTTGTTATTGTTATTGTTCTGTTTTGTTTTGTTTTTAATTTGGGATTTTTTGGGGGAAGGGTTGTTTTTGTTTTTGAAAAATAATACAAAAGTGTGCTCAGAGGAAGAACAGAAACTTGGCCATGTTTGCAATCTACCACTGAGAGTATGAGAGACACATAAAGACATAGAGAGAGATGGGTGTCCATGAGGGGTGTAGGGACCACCCAACATTAGAAATGGGGTCTCTCAGTGCTTTGTATCTTATCAAATAGTTGAAAGACAGTTTGGCTCTCATAAACAGAAAAGTGATCCTTAAGTTCCATTTACTAAGTTTAGGAAATAAACTGTAGGTGTCATTTTTATCTTTGATCGGAAATTTTCATTGGAAAATGATAAAGAGATTTTAAATCCAAAAAATCTAGTTGTTATGCAAAATTGTCCATCTGTGTTGGCATTGTTTTCAAATGTCATTGATAACTGTTGAAATAATCTCTGAAATTGAGGTCTGTACCTCTAAAGATCATTATTTAACACATCCTGCAAGTGTCTGTCTCAAGATGTAACCACCACCAAGATATAAACGGTAAATATTCTAAAATAAACAAGCCCTTCCTTTCACCAAAGACCAATTACTTCTAAGCCAAAAGGCTACATAAAGAAAACAGTAAGAACCCCTGTTTCTTCACCAAAGCAAATCACTTTTCTAAGTTAACTCAGAGCCATAATTACTCATCTAAATATCAGCAATAATTATCTTTCTAAAACATTTTATAAGACCTCTTTGTAAAACTCTTCTTAGGGAAACTTTTCTAATAAAGAAAGAAAATATCATAAGTTACCTAGGGGGAAATAACGCTCAGGGTTTGGTAAATTGAAAACAGACATTCCAGCTTGCTGAACAAAACTTGGTCAGCTCAATAAAGCTCAGAAAGGCTTGAGGCATAGCCGTGAGATCGAATGAATCATCATGTTTTTGTAATAGCATTTATGCTTTATTAGACTGCTACCTATGCCTGTTATTGTATTCAGCTCTGTGTATAATTAAGATAAAAGAATTAAGGCTGGGCTTCTGCCTCCTAGGAAGTTACTATCTGGAAGAGGGCTTGAGGTGGTGGGAACACCCTCGCACTTCCCCAGCCCCCACCTAAGAGTATGCACTGAAAGAACGAAAAGCCCATGAAACATTTCCTGAGAAATGTAGTTGGTCTCAGAACAAGGGGAAGGCAAGCTATTCTAACTCTCAAGTATGCATATACAGAACAAGTCAGTTTGCGACCAGCTATACCACAGCTCCTTTGGAGAGGGCTGAAGGGGTCCTTGGATTTGGCTAACCCATATCTAGAGATAAAGGACTGCGTTGTGAGATAGGGCAGCCCTAAAAGACAGGACTGGATGATTTATGATCCAAACCAGAACATTCTTCCTTATACCAGAGCAATCGACCTAAACTGCCTCCAGTTCAGGTGACCTCTGCATGGGAGATTGGCTTATTAACTGATTGTTTAAGAAAGGGCTATTTTTTTCTGGTGTTATAATCAGCTCAAGCTCTGATAAAGCAGAAAGCATCTTACATATTACAGAGCTTGCTGAGCACCCAGCAAGGCCTCCAAAGCTACACACAACACCGTGGATTCTCCACATCAAATGTGTGAGTGTAGCTCAGTGTCGCTCAAGCATGCTCCCTCAAATCCGGAAAGCAGTGGGCAGCTGCTTCACTTGGAGCTTTGTTCTTCTCTACTCACACTAGGCACCGCTAGTGCAAGGGGAGGGTTTATACTGACGTCTAACACGATCGCTCGGTGAGCCAGTTACGGCTTGGTGGAGGCACTAAAATACTCAAACATCCTCCAAGACCACAATACTTCTGCCCTGGGACAGGCCTGTGAGGACTTTCCAGTATAATCCTATGGTGCATGGCAAGGATGCTTCTGAGAAATGTGGCCATCTCGTCACCATGCAAGCATCACAGGGTACTGTTCCATGAACTAAGACAGCATGACATCATTTGGTGATCACTTGATTTCTTGATGGTATGACCAAAATGTCCTTGTACAGCACACGCCTGGCTCATTCTGCTGAGCCTGTTCTGCCTTGTTCCATCATCCTTTAAAAGGATCTAACAGCATTCAGTTGCATCTTCCAGGGCTTGGTGTTTAACACCACAAGCATATAAATAGCTCCATCAATTATACCAGGAGCCTACTCTCAGCCCTGGAGCATTGACCCCAGGGGGTTCAGTCAACACAGAAGGCTACAGTGTGGTTTTATACTTGACTCACTTAAGAGACAAGAGAAGGATTAGAATTTTAGTTTTCCTTTGATTATTATAGAATTCCTTTTCATCTAGGCACTCCGTGAAAAGAAAAAAAGCACTCTCTCCAGTCCTAAGTGAATGCTTATACCACAGATGACAGTCGGAAGATCTTACCGAGTAAGTATTAAAGTATTAGAGTTTATCTCGTTTGAAAGAGGGCTGACTCACACCATCAGCCTCATGAGTTTCTTTCATATTGCAAACCAGCCAAATACTATTGTATAAAAACAGGTCTGCTGACATGATACAAATTATATGAAATCTTTAAGGCTAACACTCATTTCATCACTGCCAAGCACCAAGTATTCTGGTCATGTCACTCATATTAGCATCTGTCACAGGAGACAGTAGCCTTTTCTCTCCTTCTCGCCTTAAATTCTTCATGATCAGCCCACTGCTCCCTCCCTGGTTACTATCCTTGATCTTGTAGTCTATTGATCTACAGCAATAGACTGTTCTCTGTGCTTTTAATCTTTAGTCTCACTGGATTCCAACCAGTCCCACCTACCCACCAGATTCATCCTAAAGCAAACTGCATAGGGCATGTCATCACCCTGGGTTAAATCATTAGTGGGGACTCTTGCCTTTTAGAGAAGGAGCAAGTTATTCAGCTCTACCAAAATCTGACATGAGTCTAGCTCACCACTATTGTCCCTTGCTGTTTCCAGGCTCCATTCTACCACTCCACTCCAGCACGAAGTTTCCAATACTCACACTCAGGGTTCAGACCAGCCTCTTCCCACTACAGACACCATTCAACCTTTTCCCTATGCCCTTTCCATTGCCTAGGTCAGAGGTCAAAGACATAGCCCCGTATACCATGTGAGCACCACCCAAGGAATGCAGATAGCCTCGGGAAGCTAGAAGAGATGGGTGAACAGGTCTTTTACACAACCTCAAGGAAAAATACAGCCCTTCTGGAACTGATTTCAGCTAGGGACATTCACTTTGGACGCCTGATCTTAAGGGCTAAAAAATAATGTTGTGTTCTTCCTTCCAAATCTAGATGAGGTCCAACCTGGCTCTCTCATGCTGTACTCTCTAACAGCTCATTCCTTAGGGAACCCTTTCTCTCTGCTTGTGCAGCATTCATCACTTTTACTGATGGTCTGGCACAGGGGATGCTCTATCGCAAGCCATTAATACTGCTTTAATGCAGGTATCCTACCCCTCAACAAGATTTAAAACCTCTAAAAGGAGGCTGTATGTAAGCCTTACAGCACATATCCACCACATCACCTGCCAAGCTATCCAAATATTTTTCTGCCCAAAAGATTTAATGGCTTTTCTTTAATGGCATCATGTCAAATTAAGTGGAAACATTCCAGCATAACATTCTGAATCTTCGTGATTTGAACCAAATCTTTTCTTTTCTTTTTTTTTAATTTTATTTTTTTCTTATTAGTTACATTTTATTAACTCTGTATCCCAGCCGTGTCCCGATCCCTCATTCCCTCCCAGTCCTTCCCTCCCTCCCTCATCTCCACCGTACCCCTTTCCAAGTCCACTGATAGGGGGGACCTCCTCCCCATTCATCTGATCCTGTTTTATCTTCAGGACTAGCTGCAAAGCTCTCCTCTGTGGCCTAACAGGACTGCTCCTCCCTTGGGGGGTGGGGAGGCCAAAGAGCCAGTCATTGAGTTCCTGTTAGAAATAGTCCTTGTTCCCCTCACTATGGGAAACCAATTGGTTGAACCAAATCTTTAGCTTTCTCTCCTACCTTATCATGCTGCCATGTCCCCAAACCAATCCTGAATTTGCCATCTCCCTGCTCTGTCAGTGGCACTCTTCCATTTACTTCTGCTCATCACAGCACCACCAGTCACGTGCCACTTGCTACCCAGCTCTTGACATGTGGCCAGTTCCAACTGAGATGTGCTGTGAATGCAAAGTCAAAATGGATTTTGAAGACCTCATTTGGAGGGGGCAAAAGTAAAGTATTACAATGATCTCATTATAGTCATAATACTTTGACTATCTGAGATTAAATAAAATGTTTTATAAGAATTTATTGCACTTATGCCTTTTGCATTTGTTTTCTTGATATGGTTACTAGAAAATTGTGAATTATAATTGGCTCATGTTATATGTCTTGTCGGGAGGTGCTGTCTTCACTCCTCTCTTAGACCCAGCCTGATGTCTTCTCTAGCGTTGATCCAAGCACAAACCTAATTGACATCCTACTTGCGCTGCTCCTTTCCTGATTCAGGAGCCCCACGAACAAGTTTGGATTTCCCCTAGTAGCCACTCCCACATCACTTATATCACCAGTCAAGCCATGCACCGCTTGCTGTCAAGGGCATCATTTTCATGATGCAGTTCACCAAGCTCAGCCTTAGATGTCTGTATTAAGCTCCATAGAAGGCAGGTTAATGGTTCCCCAGGATGCCCATGTTGAAATCCCCAGACCTGTGGTCTCTTTCCTTACAAGACAAGGAGGGATTAAGGTTGCCAATCAACAGTACTTTGAATGAGAAGATTATCCTGGATCATCCAAGTGAGCCCAAGGTAATCCAAAGAGAACTTTCTGCTTTGAATATCTGTGTCCCCTGCAGAATTCATGTTCAAACTTTATCCTCAAAGTGATAGTATTGAGCTATGGGCCTCCCTCCCCTCATGGATGGAATTCATAACTTCTAGAAGGTCTGGCGAGACTCTTTCTGTGACATGAGGATACAGTCTTAGTCCCTTCTGGAGGATAAAGCAACAGCTGCCATATTGGCAGTGACAAAGTCATCCTTGCCAGACACCAAATGTACTAGTGTTTTGACCATGGGCTCCTCAGACTCCAGGAGCACATCCACAGTTTGCAATGGTTGACTCTATGATAGAGGAAGGTTCTTGTTATAGAGGAGGAAGGCAGAAAAATCAGAGAAGGAGCGGAGTGGCAGAAGTAGAAGTCAGTGTGACATCGTTGTTGGCTCTGAAGATGAAAGGACCACCACGCAAAGAATGAGGTGGCCTCCAGAAGCTGCAAAGGGCAGGTAACAGCCCTGCTGACATTTTGACCCAACAGACCAGTTTTCTGACCTCCAAAAGTATACAATAATAACTCGGTGTTGTTTTGAGCTGTACAACTTACCACATTTTACTCTAGCACAGCAGCCCAACACCACGTAGCATCTATGAGATGACGTGGTCCACAAACAGCACTTTCGAGTAGTTATTGCTATTGCTCTATTTCACGGGTGAGCAAATTGAGCCTCAGGAAAGTGATTCAAGGTTTTACCACACACAGCTAGTAACTGGTAAAGCCAAATGACAGACTTGAGATGCTCCACCACTAAAGCCTATGCAAGTAATCATTCCAGGCCTGTTTCAGTGTGAGTAAAGAAAGGCTCACAAGACAATTATAATTAAAGAAGAGAAGAAACAACACCAGCATATCTTGGCTAGCTAGCTCATAAGAAAGAAAGAGGTTTTGGATAGATAGATAGATGATAGATAGATAGATAGATAGATAGATAGATAGATAGATAGATAGAT
>NW_026586550.1:9465230-9554595 GCF_907164565.1 Psammomys obesus
GATAGATAGATAGATAGATAGATAGATAGATAGATAGATAGATAGATAGATAGATAATCTTTTTTTAAAACTGATCTTGTAAAGTACTGGAAATACAGGCTGCATTCCACCTTCTCAATCCAAAGCAAAGCAACTAGGCAGCATGCGGGAGCCTCTGAGTTCTCTCTCTGGTGCCCACAGATTTTTTTTTCTCTCTGTAGGCCATGGAAACCAGGGAAGAGAAAGATAGGTATGAGGCTTCTCTGTGCATAGTCTGACTGGTTTGCTTATGTAGTCTCCGAGATAAGGCAGCAGATCATCTGAGGAAAGTGGGATGTTTCTTCCTTCTGCTTATTACCTAAAAGCTAGATTTTATCTTAAAAAAGGCTTCTTTTTATATCCTTCACCCAGTCAATCTTACGCAGCAGTGAAATCTTTCCCTTGAAATACTGTTGAATTGCAATATTTTTTTCAGTTTATTTATGGGGATTCATTAATTAAAATTGTCTCCCAGACTATGACTTTAGGGATGATGTCTATCTTGGCTCTCATTTGTCCCCAGTGAGCCATCATTGATTATTGTCTTTCTTAAACACTCCATCCTATACACATATGTGGTAATGGAGAGGAGAGAGCGTGGAGAAGAGAGGAGATAAAAGAGAGGAAAGACGGGCAGAGAGAAAAGGAAAAGGAGAAAGAGAAAGAAAGAATGAATGATATGAACATATGAATATCTTACTGGCAAACCAGTGAGGTCGCCTGCAAGTTTGCATACTGAGTTGAGTCCTGCCCTTCCTTATTGCTGTCACCAATGTCCAGCCCTCTATGGCCTTTCATTGGCCTTACACATGTGGCATCCTACTCTGTTATCTGTAAGTTTGTCAAATACATGAAAAAAAAAATATGTGCAGGGGCTGTGGGTGGGAGCGAGTGGAGAAATGTGTGCTTAGCATGCTGAAAGCCCTGGGTAGAATATCCATCCGGTACCACCAAAAATATTACACACACACTCACACATATATAGAAATTTTTTCTATATCACTTACTCCTCTTTCTCTTTGGGGGGAAAACTGAATTATGTAAACAGATTTTTACTAAGTAGACTGTGATCATCCTGGCCTCTGCCACCCTCTTCTATCTAGTCTTCTTACACAAAAATGTCACTGTATGTTTAATGGCACACATGGTAGCTGCAACCATACCACCTCTCTTTCCTCATGAGAAATAAAGGTAGATTCACTCGGATACGTGATAGAAAAGAAAAGCAATCTTTGGGTTGTTTCACCTTCCAAAATCTAAAAGCTGATCTTCGTATTTCCTAGCTGCATAAGTTAAACAGACGACAGAATGTTTTGGCATCCAGTGAATCAATAAACAACATGTTGTCATAGGAAGATTTTTTTAATGAAGAATAAATTTTCCATTCCACCTTATAAAGTATATGATGATTGTTAAAAAGCAGTTTGTGAAGAACTTACAGGTGAAAATATGTAACCCTAAAAAATCAGCGCCATTTATTATTATTATTCTTATTATTACTATTACTATTATTAATGCAATCATCCTAAGTCCTTTAGTGTAAATGCATGTGTGTACGTGTGCATATGCATGTGTGTGTGTGTGTGTGTGTGCATGTAGCGTACATGTGAGCATGCAGGTGTGTGCACCCATGTGGAGATCAGATAAGACAACATGTGTTTTCTCTGTTGCTCTCTACGGTCTCCTTGAGATGGGATCTGTCACTGAACTGAAAGCTCACTGGCTAGGAAAACTGGCCAGCAAGTTCTTAGCACCTGCCCAGATCCCTGCCCCCACCACTAGAAGTATAAGCACATGCAGCCTGGTTTTTCATGTGAGTGCTTGGGATTCAAGTTTGGGTCCTCGTTTTTGCGGGGAACAAATGCCTTTAGTCACTGAGCCTTCTCCCCAGACTCGGAATTCTAAAAATGAGATTGAGAATAACAGTAAATTTGGAAACAAAGAAGATTGCAGCTTTCGTTAAGAGAGTTAAAATGGTATTTTACTTAGTTTTGGTTTTTGATGTACCATAGCTGAGACCAAACCTCCCCAGTGATAGAGAACACTGACATTGTTTTGCTGTTTAAAATGTAAGGAGCTTCAAAGTAACAAATGTCACTGACTTGCATATTTTTAGCCTGTGGTCATCTTTGCACACCTCCTAATTCTAACAATAACGTTTTACATACTAATACTGTGCATACCAAAGGAAAAAACTATCCAAAGAAAGAAACTCAATCTGTCACAGCTAGGATTTAAGCAAAGAAGCTACAAGCCTGGTAAGTATGCAGAAGGCAAAGGGCAAGATCTGCACAGTATGTTTGTCCCCTTCCTCTCGGCATGCAAGAAGAAATGAAACAAATTATCTAACAAAAGTAGAGAGTGGAGTGGTGGTTGCCAAAGCCTGGGAAGCAAACGCAAGGAGATGGGGGGAAAAGGTTTGCTATGGGGAATTAAAATAAAGACAAGAAAAATAAGTTCTAGTTGTTCTAGCAAAGTTGAGAGACTGTAGTTAATAATTTATTGTCTATTTCAAAGTAGCTACATTTCATCTGAACATGCCCAACACAAAGAATTACTAATTGTTTGAGGTGATGGATAGGGTAATTGTTCCTTCTGGATCATTCTACATTGTATACCTGTACCCATCAATATATATCGTGATTATGCACCAATTAAAAGTAAAGAATTCAAAACAGGCAGGCAGGCAGCAGAATGTGCCTTAGACAGGTGATTCACCAAGGGTCACTACCCTGTTTCTCTCTTTATTGTAAGCAAGAAAGAGACCTTGCAAATAGGAGCAAGCAAGCTTAGAGACAAAGCAATTTGAGTTTGTTAGCTAAAAAGCATTAAAAGCAAGGTCTGAGGAGAAACAGCCTAGGAGTCATAGACTGTGCGGGTCCTGCTTTGAGGGGGAGAAGCCATTGTCTCATGAAAGTTAAGTTCAGGAACTTTCTCCATTTACCTCTGTCTTCCATGGCATGGCCTACACTCTTTGTTCCACTTCTAGAAACAAACGGTTACAGCCATTTGGAATAACTTTTAAAAGATGATGTGATCACACACGCGTGCGCACGCACACATACATGTCATAGAATAGTTTCAGAGAGAGATAAATCTTCTCTGATTCGCCAGTGAAGCACTCTTCCACAACTAGTGCAGCTTGAGTCTGGAAAGCTAAATGTGGAAGACAAGGGAATAAAGAAGGGACAGGCACATGTACAGAAAAGCTGGGGTAAGGTTGGCTGTGCACAGTTGGATGGAGTGGTACCAAATACCGCAAAAACCGGGAGCCCACACAACACAGGGTGGAGGAGTTAGTTAGTCTGGAGAGATGGCTCAGTGGTTAAGAACACTGTCTGCTCTTCCAAAGGTCATGAGTCATTCCCAGCAACCGCATGGTGGCTCACAACCATCTATAATGTGAACTGATTCCCTCTTTTGGCAAATGTAAATGCAGATAAAACACTCATATACATGAAGAGGTGTCTGTACCCAAGCAGTCTCAGGATACAAGCACCCAGGGGGAAGAAGGACAGTTGCTAGCTTTTGATATTCTGATCACTTGTACTTGGACCAGAGGAAGGCTTTGCCTTTCATAGCTGACCTGGGATAAAGGCTTTACCAACTTTCCATGGGTCTGAGACCTTGGACCTTGACAAGGCTGTGCCCATGTCAACAATACACATTCATTCACTTAAGATTAAATGCATTTACACATTCACTCAAGACTTCCTCAGCTCTCCAAAGCAACCCTAACCAAAAAAATTCAAAACCTGATACACTCTAAAATCTAAAACTCTCTGATCTCTGAAACAATGACAAGACACACTCAACTGTAGATTTCTGTATTAAACATGACCAACTGGTAAAGACCATACAAATATCCAGATATCCAAAGCCCTCCCACATCTGTAACAGTTCTGGTCCCAACACTCCGGGTGATGCTCAGTCTCTGTTTATATTTGTCTTCCAATTCAGACAGTGTGAATATCTTTGTAACTTTTACACCTAGCTTCATATTGGTCAGAAGACACATTTTTAACAGACACTTGCTGGTCAAATGATTTGGTAAAAGTTTCTTGTTGTGTTTCCTAGAACATGCATATGTGATTCCTGTCAATCCCAGGAACCTCCGAAGAGGGAAAAAGAAAGAGAGACCAAAAACTAGAAAATGTTAGATTTCGTGATGTTAGATTTCCTTGTCCGGTGCTTCTTCTTTGGTTCTCTGATGGCTCTTCATTGGAGACTAGCGTATTGTTGGAGATGAACAGAGACAGAACATTATCTGCCTTGCACTTCTCAAGCTGAATCTCTCTTTCCTCAAAGACAATTCATTTCTCAATTAGACACGTTTAGCTCTGTGCATGAGGTAACCCCCATGTTCCAGGACTGGCTGAGATGAGAAACAACCTTGAATGAATGCTCAGGTTCATTTACAGAAAATGAGCAGAGCTGCACTTCAATTTTTTTTAATGTGCTTGAATCATAAATTTTATTTTCACTTTAGATTCTTTTGGTTGAGTTCTATATCCACTATTCTAATTTTTTTGGTTGGATCTACCTTAAGGATTTTTTTAATTTATGCTGTATCATAGAACTTTAAAATTGTTTTAAAAATTACTGGAGTTGTCAGCTTTGTCCTTTTTTAAATAGCCATTAAGTAGATTCCAGCTCATTTGGTACTTTCAACCACAGATCACATTTCTCTTTCAGTCTTTCTTGCATGTTGAGAAATTTGTTATTATTCCTTAAAAAGTTTCCATAGCCATCTCTTTTGAATCCATGACTGCACAGGACAAGACTCAGCACCTCCTGAGCATTTAGTGCTATCACTGTGGAAGATGCTGTTGACCCTGAGCTCTTCTCCAATAAGATGCCAGTCCCTTCAACAATGATATCTGGCCTTTGGTCCCCTGCCTTTCCTTTATCAATGTGAAGTTTTCAGTCTCTTGCTTTGAATTTGCAGAGTGAATCTGTATAGGAAGTCATTCAGCATTATTGATTAAATAGTCTTAATTGAACTCTCCAAATGACCTAATTCCCAATTCTCAAGTATGGTTTAGCCATCACAGATTTTCTGACAGTTTCTGGATTTTAATTTACTTTATGATATTTTAGAGTTGGATAAACTTCAATCTGATATCATATTCTCTTTCTTCTTTTTGTTTATCGGTTTAAGTTTTTCCAAAATTCAGAAATTTTGAAGGAACAATGAAGTGAAGTTGAAGTTTCTCATTTCTTTGAAGCGTCAGCTGAGTCATGTGATGACTAGAAGCTGTCTTGTGAGAGGCTTGTGATGTTTTGCTGGAGGCTGGCTTAGTAGAGGGCACGTGATGCTGTGCTGTAAGCTCTCTCATGCCAGGGGCACAACTTTGGCCAACTGAGAACATCCAGGGGTGAATTCTGAAGAGACGAGATATGTAGAAGGCCATAGACAGTGAGACATCGCTTTTGGATTGACATCGCTGAGCTATCTTTGTGCTTCAACACTTGACTTCAGTGAGAGAGAAATGTCCCAGAGAACATCTCAGGGCAATCCAACTGAGTCTTGTGGCTTTCGCTGACATGTCCTGATCTTCTGAATCATGCTGATTTGTGTTACTGTTTGGTGTTGGCCTTTGGACTAGACTGCTGGTATCCAAACTATGAAGAGTTGACTCATCCTAAAGAAACTACTTCTAAAAAATCTACAACTCCCTTTACCTAATAGTCTTTTTTCTCTCCTACCTCTGGTCAGTGGGTAGAAAGGAGGTAGAAGCATTTAGAAACCCTAAATAAGTAGGTTTGGTGAAAAACCTAAGCCTACAATGAATTTCATATACTTTCTTCCTAGATTCATTGCTTATCAATGTATTTTTACCTTTAACTGATTTATTTCTTTATGTATACCTATTCACACACAAAACTGAGGCCATAGGTATATCTCAAAGGTAGATCATTTGTCTACTATACACAGGGGCCTGAGTTCAAAATAAAGTTTTAATTTTCAATTATACTCATTTATTTATTGGAAAGGAAGAACAAATTCCATGGCATAATTGTAAAGGTAAGAGGACAAGATATGAGATTTAGTTTTTTTCTCCCACATTGAGGACCCTGGGGATCAAACTTGGGTTCTGAGGTTTAGCAGCAATCAGCTTTATCTGCTGAGCCATTGCACTAGCCCATTAAAAAATTCTAAAAGAAGGTATAGGGGTAATATATTTCAGAATGGGTCTCCTAAAAATATTCTCTATTCTCCCAATCACACTCAAGAAAGTAACAAATTTCTCCTATTATAGTTTAACATCCACTCTTTCTTCCATTTTCCATACCTACTCAGTCATTACAGACTTAACAATTCACTTAATGTCTATGAGCTTCAATTCCCTTATTGATAAAATGGGATCAATAAACCTACCATGACAAATAGCTGCTAAATTATAAAATGACATTCATCCATTAGGCATGTACAGAGTGCCTGCTATGTAAGCCAGAAGTTGATACAGGCCTGGAGAATTCAGGGAAGGAAAGGTGTAACATACCTGCTCTGATCAGGGAGAACTATTGACGAGCTTGGGCTAACAGCACAAACCTGTGACTATCGTAATTCAGGCTAGCGGTTGGACGGTGAAACACAGAAGTCTGGCAAAAGGTATGTGCATTCCCCCAACATTTTAACCCCAAACCTGTGTGCATATATAGTATTAATCTATTGATGTCAGAAAAAAAACTGTTTTTGAACATTAACCTGCTGAATACATATATAGGCTACCTCCAAGATGCATCATCTCAGACTTTGTTTCCACTTCTGTACCGTGTAAAGATTCTGGTAGGTAATACTTATTGTGACAGCTTGTTTACAAAAATGACGTCAAGCTGGGGTTACTACCCTCCCAGCACATGATAGGTTAAGACAAGAGAATTGAACATTCAATGCCATCCTGAAATATATCCATATCTATAGATCAGCTTCAAACACACACACTGCAGATACTGAATGGAAATTTTGTATATTTTCTGTATATTTTAATAATTCATTGTCTATTTTAGAAGCATTGATCGGTGTTCTGCTGCATGTATGTCGGTATGAAGGTGTCAGATTCCCTGGAACTGGAATACGGACATTGTGAGCTGTCATGTGGGTGCCGGGAATTGAAACCTGGTCCTCTGGAAAAGCAGCCAATGTTTTTACCTGACAAGCCATGTCTCCAGTCCCTGTTTTCTTTATTTTTCAAACAGTTCAAATTATAGTAAGATTATCATTATTATCATCATTATTCAGAGCTATTTCAATAGAAATTTTGAAGAAAAGTGGAAGGAGTGGTAATGAGCCACCTGTTTGCTACCGTGGACCACATCTGATCAGTTACAAGCTAAGTACCAGCACAGAGAAGAGACTGGCGACAACCGACATGCTTATCTCTGCAACTGTGAACTCCAGACATGTAGTGCTAACTTTCCCAAAGGGTGACTTCAAGTACAGGCTGCATGTAAGAAGAACAAGATAAAGAAAAAAAAAAAAACTTGACTAGTGAGACTATTAGCATTCCTTATACCCAAAGCAAGCTTCCTTAACCACCTTCACCTTCCTTGGGGAAAAAGACTAGAGAAACCGTCCACTGAGAAACTAAAGGCCCCAGAAAAGCACTTGGTGTGCCTTCACTTGTGTGTGTGTAGGGGGGGGGTGCATGCACACTCGCACGCTCATACATGTGTGTCTGATAAAGCGGTCATATAGTCAGCTGAGAAGTAAGATGGACTGTTGTCCCCTCCACCATCCAATCAGCTTTCAATCCAAGGCCTTCTCAGAGTATATAAAATAGGCAACTGTGGGAGTTAGGGTTTTACTGCTCTGAAAAGACACCATGACCGTGGCAACTCTTATAAAGGAAAACACTTAACTGGAACTGGTTTACAGTTCAGAGGTTTAGCCCTTTATCATCATGGCCGGAGGCATGGTGGCATGAAGGCAGGCAGAATACTGGAGAGGTAACTGAGAGTTCTATATCTAGATCCACAGGCAGCAGAAAGTGATAGTGACACACTGGCCAGGCTTGAGATTCTGAGACTGCAAAGCCCACCCGCCTCATGATGTATTTCCTCCAACAAAGCCATACCTACTTCAGGAAGGCCGAGCCTCCTAATAGTGCTGCTAATCAGTCTATTTGGGCCATTTTTATTCAAACCACTACAAAAACTCTGTGTAGTATGTGTATTAAAATAAAGACTTCAACATTAAAAGGTAACTGTTTGAAAGCCATAGTCCCTTCCCTTCAAAATAGTTTTTAAGAGAAATGTAGACAGCTGGATAGCATTCAGAAAAAAAAAGTGTAATCACTATTATGAGAGCGCTTGTATGACGTGTTGGTAAGGGAGAACAGGATGGTCTTTTAATGAAGCACCAAGCAGGAGCTGGGAGAAATTAAAAAATTAAAAGTAAGGAAATTAAAAGTAAGGTTAACCTGGACAAAACACCACATAACGGGAGTGGAAAATAATGACAGAGAAATCTACTAGCTAATAGGAAGCAGAAGAGAGAACAGAAAATTAGAGAACTAAAGGGGAGGCCAGTACATGACTGTTGGATTTCTCCAAGAGAAGAAAATTAAGCAGGTAGAAATTACACTAAAAATAATAGTAAAAGGTTCATTCAGTTAAATCTCAACATTCAAAATGCCTAACAAAAACCCAGTAAGGTCCATTAAAACCTGCAAATCACATAATCTTGGAGCTTGGGAATAGCAGGTGAGAAGAGAATAACATGATCACATTCATCAGAAAAACCTGAGGGACTCCCCTAGTGCAGTCGCTAACTACAGGAGATCACAGTGAAAGGCTAGCGCAACACTGCCGGGGGTGAGAGGGTCTGGTTGGTTGGCTGGTTTTTCAGTACTGGGGATCAAATCCAGAACCTTATACATGCTAGACAAGCACTCTACCAATAGGTTGATATTTCAGCCCCCAGAAAACTATTTTCTACCTGTAATTCTTCCCCCACACAAAAAATAACTGGGCATACGCAAATAAAATATAATAATAACATATATAATAATGCAAAAGCTAAAATTTATTTCCCATAAATAATTTTAAGGAAGCATAAAGGAGAAAACAAAAACACGTTTTGAATTCAAAATGTACACCTTATTATAAAATGGTGCCATCAGTCAAAGGAAGTCCCTGGACATCAGCAGTACACCTGGATTCTAGAGCAGATAGCCCACAGCAACTCAGAAATCAAGGATGGTAGGGGAAAGTCATGGGGATGACAATGGGTGGCAAAATTTGTAAAATATGCAACATTCTTTTCTGGATCATTGACAGATACATTGACCCATTTAGAAATATATATTATATATTATATATTAATTATATGTTATATTTATATTAATAACACAATTCATATATAGAAAACTAAAAGACAAAAACTAAACTCATTATTCATAATGATAAAAATCAAAATTATACAGAGAAAAAGCCTAATCTGGGAGCAGCATTTGGTTCAACTATAAATAAGGTTTATAAACTCATCATAATGTCAACCAAAACTACTAATTTAGGCAAGAACTATAATATAATTATAAGAAGTAGGAACAGGGAGTGCGGCACGGGGTGAACAGGGGAATCCTCAATCACTGTAGCAGGAAGTCAGTGGCTACTGACTAAAATCAATCATAAAACAGCAGCATAGGCATGCTGCTAAGATACATTGAGAAAAATATCGATAGAATCAAATAAACATTATTAAAAGTGGCTGCCTCTAGGAACCACTGACAACAGTGCCCAGCACATTGTGTATTAATCAGAATTATTTCAGGTGCAAGTGACAGAAACTCAAAGTAGTGCAAGCAGGGAAATGAATGTATTTGTTTATACAGGCTAACAAAACATGAATCACACTGGCTGGATTCAGATTTTCAAACAATGTCCATCGATGGCTAACGAAACTGATTCTGACTCTCCAGCCCTGTGACTTGGCTGACTTTTCAATGCAGTTTTCCCATACAGGAACAGAGACAGCCCTCTACAGCTCCAGGGTTATGAGGAACCCTTAGCATCTAGGCTCTAAGAATGAGACAAAGCTTCAGTCATGGCAGTTCCATCCCAAATGCCAGGCAAAGCTGATGTTCATCCATGATTGGTCACTGTACTAATTACTTTTACTTGACAAATGTAACATGAGGAGAAAAAGACTTATTTTGACTTCTCTTTTCCAGAAGCAGTAGGGTCCATCCTGGCAGGGAAGGCAGAGCCACACGTCTGACTTTGCCCATGGTGGAAGAAGTAGATAGGGATGGGCAGAGCAGGAAGCAGAAAAATCAGGCTAGAACCAGAAGCAAATACAGCCTTCAAATACCTGCCCCTAGCCACCCACTTCCTCTAGCTAGGCTCCACGTCCAAAATGCTGCACGGGCCTCCAAAATAGCACCACCTGCTGGACAGAAAGTGTATAAACACATCAGTCCATGGGGAACATTCACGTTCAAACTTTAACAATTGTGTCTCCATCCTTAAAGCATGGCTAGGAGAAGTTGAGGCTATGCCTAGTCAGGCCTGATTCACAAGCATCTGTAATTCCAATTTTGGGAGACCCAATGCCCTTTTCTGGCCTCCACTACAACTCAGCTTGAAAATAGTGCATAGACATTCATGCAAGCAAAACACTCAAACGCATAGAAAGAAAACAAAATATAAAAATACATAATTTATAAAATTTTATTAAGTTAGGTGAAAAAATAAAATCAGTAGGTTTTGATAAAACATCTTATTCTCTATATATAATGATGTATATATATATATATATATATATATATAGAGAGAGAGAGAGAGAGAGAGAGAGAGATAATGCAGGTAGTTCTCATCAGATCAGATGAAAGTCTTGTCTTCAAGAAATGTTGGAGACACTCTGCTGGTTAAAGTTGTAGTTTCATCTAGTTTGGATAGCCTTTCTGAGCTCAGTGTTAAAGGCAGGACTCTCTCTTTCCCAGCAGAGCCTCTGGCTCTCTGCCTGACTTCATCTAGAGAGTGTCTTTAGACACAGACACCCCTAACTATATTTGATATATGGCCTCTGACACAGATCCCTGATAGTTCTCCCCTCTCTGTACCTATATGATAATTAGGTGTTGTGTTTCCATTAATATGATAGGAGAGTGATATTTCATGCAAATCAATCATCCTTGAAGTGCCTAGTTCCAACCAATTATGTACACCCATTCTTGGAAACCGCCCCCCACTCCCCAAGGGGTATGTAACCTTTGTTTTCTGGAATTAAAGTTGAATTAGTCACCAATTGGTTCCCAGGGTGTGTGATCCCTGTACAGTAATCACTGGCCATTCCAGGCACACTGCTTCTCATCTTGTTCCCCTCCTGACTTCATGGGCTGCTGGGAGACAGCCCCCAGACAGGAGGAGAACCTACAAAGAAACAAGGATTTGGGGACTGCCAAAATGACTCAGCAGATAAAGGCACTTGCCATCAAACCTGATGACCTGAGCTTGATTCCCAAAACCCACATGGTAGAAGGAAAGAATTAAGTCTCTCAAATTGTCCTCTAAACTCTACAAGGAACACCTGAAACATGCATATGTACATATATAAATACATATACACATACATACATATATACATACATGAAAGAAGAAAAAGAGAGACACTCTCTGTGTAGACTGCCTTTAGAAGTCAGAAGTCTGAAACATCAACTCCTCCCCAAGCCTCCAATATGTAGCTTACTCTGACAATTTTGAGGGACCCATCTTTTCATAGCAGTGTGAACCAATTCTTTGATAGAAAGATGGATGATAGATAAATTACTTTATTGGTGTCTTAATGATGGAAAGATAGGTGATAGATAATAGATAGATCAATAGATACATAGATACATAGAGATACATACATACATACATACAAACATACATAGATCTGGTAGATTATTCATTGATATGTCTATTGCTATGGTATGTGAATACTAAAAGTCATGGTGGGTTAAAGATAGGAGGATAGAGCAGGTGTGGGTGCAGGTTAACCAAAATGAAGACTTATGAAAAACTCTTACAGACACTTACTACTTTGTAAGCTAATTTTTAAAATATAATTTTTAAAAAGGGAGTTTAAACATAGGTACCTTGAATGGGTGAACAATGATCCCCCTAGAATAAATTGTGTTAATGAGTGAAAGTCCCCAGAACTAGGAAGTAAAATTCTATTGTTAAGAACACAATACGCTGGCTGAAGGACTCGAAGAAGCCAAGCTGGGACTGACCTGAATGCTTCGTCCCTGGTGTTTAGCTTCCATAGCGCCAGAAGGTACTGTGCAGGCCACTGGGCATGAAAGTCATCAATGGTGCTACTCAGCAGTGAAACCTGAATGCTACAGCATTGGCCTGCCAACAAGACATGCCCACTGGTGCAGTGGTGGCATGAGCGGTGGGAAGGAGAGGTAACCAACCACTTTCTGATTGGATTGCTTTACAGGTGCGAGTTCATACCTGGTACCATAAACCTGGTCAAAAGTGCATGGCTTGGAAGGTTACAGATAGGCTGGGGGAGGGGAAGGCTACAGTACCTTTACTAAATGGACATTTTGTCAAACAACTTTCTAAACTATAATATTTCTACCCATAGATTAATGTTGTTCTCAACCTGGGCCAGAGAATCTTCTCTCTGCAGTGGGCACAAAATAATGCAGACTCAAAACTGGTCAAAGTGCTGAGAGTAAGTGACTGGTAAGTACTCAGGCCTAAATATTACATTAATACCCACTGCCCCAAGGTTCAGGCAACAACATGGAAGAGGGAGGGAAAGAATGTAAGGGCTGTAAGATGGGGAAGAGTGTCCTAATGTGCTGTCTTCTGGATATTACATAGTTGTATTCATGAACTCACAGTCCTCTCTGGTTACCTGTATGAGACCTTACATGAGATCAAGCCATCAAGATCAGACACTATTCCTACAGTCAGCACTATTTGGACCCATAGGTTATAAAAAGAAAGATGAGGATGTGAAGGAGTAAATGTTAAGGAGTCTTAAGGGGAATGGAAGAGGGAAGTTGGGTTTCATATGCTCAAGATGCATTATGTACATGTGTGAAATTCTTCAATAGCAAATAGAAGATTTTTATCAGCTGATCTACACTACCTTAAGGGGACCTCAAAACTCAGAAATTCTCAGTAACAAATGCTTATGGAAGAAAAAAGACATGAGTCATTCAAAGTGATTAAATAAGCATTCATCCCTGAAATGTAGTTTTCTAGTTTTTCCAAACATAGAAGATAAAGGCTGTTAACAGACTTCACCCGGCCAGAAAATGGACAGAAATGAACTGAAAGGTGACTCGCGGTGACCAAAGATCTATAAATAGCAGATAACAGCTGTTAGATTGTGAAAGTTGATGCCACTGATGGGGATCCCAGCCATGGCTGAGAGCTAAATGGTAACTCCTGAAAACAAGTGCGTTCCTTTCAGGATTCTCACTCAGTGAACAATGTCATCATCATTGGCAAACTTTCACCTGTCCTCACTTTTCTGATGACCTAAAACGTTGTCACTGTTGGGTCTTCCTTTGCTAGAAAACTGGATTCTTTTAATGAACCTTGATCACTACTGAACCTTGCAAATGAAAGAACAGGTATCAGTGCTTTGGGTACCAGGGACACAGTTTTTTTTCAGTCTTTTAGACAGTACCCAGGCTAGTTGAAGTAAAAATATCCTTAAAAATTACCCCAGGAACTAGGAGTTAAGAGCACTTGTTGCTCTTGTAGAGGACTGGGGTTTGATGTAGGCTACTATGTAGCTAAGAAAATAATCAACCTTCCTGACTGCCCATAGATAAACAATAATAATTTAATACTAGACACAGACTGCTTTTAGTAAAGCACAGTTTTTTAATAAGAACGGTTCTCAGAGTTTAAGCACACAGTCTCTGTGTTCACTTCACTCTGTTACCCCATCTATATTGAAAAGTGTTGACAGAGCACCAGTATGCCAATGTCACCTCAACAGAGTGAGTTTCTCATAAAGCTGTCTGAGGGAAATGACAGTGAGCAGTGTGGACTTCAGACAACCCTGAAGTGAAAGTTCTTTCTTTTTTTGTTTTTAATTTTAATTTTTTTCTTTACAATTTATTCATTATATATCCCAATTGAAGCCCCTCTGTCAACTCCCTCCAGTTCCATCATCCCTCCCTCTTCCACCATCCCTTTCCCCTAGTCCACTGAAAGGGGGAGTTCTCCACTATTGCCATCTGTCCATAGCTTGTCTAATCAGGACTGCCTGGATCTTCTTCCTCAGTGGCCTGGCAAGGCTGCATCATCAGGGGCAAGTGATCAAAGAGCAGTCAACTGAGTTCATGATAAAGTCAGCCCCTGATCCCCTCACTCATAGATCCACATGGAGACTGAGCTGCCAATTGGCCACATCTGAGCAAGGGGTCTAGGACCATGCATGGAAAGCTATTTCTTACTAAGAAAGTGTAAATCAGAAGTTTAGACAATGACAAAGCATATCACAGAAACAAGTATAGCCAAACCACTGGAACCAAAAGTCATTTTCCTATGCTAAACAAGAACACAAATTCAATTTCACTGTTTACAAAACATCACACCTATGAAATGACCAAAGCAGATAGATAAAATTACACATCAAAAAGTAACTAGAATGATACAGTGGTATAAAATGAATCATGATTAAATGGAACATCCCACAAAGGGATAAGCTAAGAGTCTTAATAATGATGACCATGGACAGTATTAAGTAACAGAATAATCTAAGGGAATAGCATGAAAATAGGGACTTCTTTTAAAGTATAATAAATTCAAGTGTGATAAAATGAGACATTTCTGTAGTTAAAAACAAATAAAAGTTAAATTAAAAGAATACCAGGAGGAAAAAAAAATAGTTACAAGTAGTTTGAGAAATTCAAAAGTCCCATGATTCATACCCCATTAAAATGTAAATAAAGTCCCTTGCAGAATGATGGCTAATGATTGTTACCTCCCAATTGAAGGTTCCAGTTACAATTTTGGGGGGATTATTATCCCTGACAATTACCCATCCTTATTGACATTTCACTTTTTACTTCCTGTGACTTCAGTCAGCTACAGTCAAACATGGTGCGGTGATTTGAATGAGAATATGACTCCCATAGGCCCATATGTTTGGATACTTGGTCCCCAGTTGGTGAACATGTTTTGGAAGGATTGAGAGTTGCAGTTTTATTAGAGAAAATATATCACTGGGGCCAGGCTTTGAGGTGTTAAGAGCCTGTATGAGGCCCAGTCTCTCTCTCTTCTTGTTACCTGAGAACCAAATATAAGCTTTCAGCTACTTGCTCCAATGCTAGGCCTGCCTGCTGCCATGCTCCTCACCATGACCATGGTCATGAATGGACTCACCTTCTGAAACTGTAAGCCCAATAAGCTCTTTCTTCTATAAGTTGCCTTGATCACGGTATTTAACCACAGCAAACAAAATGTAACTAAGACACATGGTCAGAAAATATTAAGTGAAACATCCCAGAAACAGACAATTCATAAGTTTAAGTGAATACCATGAGATGGTGCCCACTACATGGCCTCTGAGATGGAAGTCATCCTTCTGTCCATTGTGTCCATGGTGTATACACTGCCAGCCTGGTAGTTATCTAGAAACTGACTCAGTTATCAGATGACAATGCTTGTGCTCACTTTTACTTAAGAATGACACCCAAAACCTAAGTGCAATGATACTGGCTGTCAATTGATGTGTGTCAAAGAGAAAGCTTAAGGAGTTTACGTGCGGAGGTAAAACTTGTTGACTCTCTAAGGAAAGCAGATTGGCTAAGATTGCTGGAATCTGGACAAAATGCATTATGCACAGCTTCAAAGTCATTCTCAATTTCTGCACCTCCACCTTGAGGCATGAGTTTTGGGAGTAAGTGAGGCTCAACATTACCATATCAATAAACACTTGTAGGTGGTTCTCAGGGTGACTTAAGGTGAGGTTTTCAGACCACATTCCTCACCATTAGTCAGTAAACCCCAAAAGAGTCACATCATAGAGAATACATACTACTAAATCCAATCATCCTCGTGATAGACCCATTGGGAGTTAAAATCGAGAGTGACCTGCCTAAAACTCCCAGCTCCTTGAGGGCTCTTTCCCAGCATGAGACACGGTGCCTCAGAGTAATTAGCCATGGAACACAGAGAAATCTCCAGCCTTATGAAAAGTGCATGCTAACAGTGTCATTAGGCTGTCCCTTTCATCTCAAAACACTCTGCCAGTTTAATTATTGCTCAACACACATCCTGGAATATGACTTATCTCAGGATATACTGCAAGGCATGTCAAGCTTTCAGGACCCAGATGAGAGCGGTGAGGGCAGAATGGAATAGGTCAAGGTCACACACCACAGTAACAATGACCTGGGCACATAGCAACATACTTGTCAGTGTTTTTCACAATACAGTCTGTGGGCTTCCTTTCTCACACTCTCTAAGGGTTCTAGATCAGTCAAATCCCTGGACCAGATCACAAACCTAACAAGACAGAAGACTGGGGTATAACCCCAGAATCTGCACTTTGACTAATTAAAGTTCCTCGACCTATCCTTCCAAGTCGTTAGTATACTCAGTAACACTAAAGGTGCAGTGACACAGAAGCAAAGAGAATGGGGGAGGGGTAACAATTTAAGTCAGTCAGCCAAAAAAGTCTCTCCAAGCTGGAGCCAAGGATGTAAAGGGCAAATCCAGCAGCCATAAAGGGAACATGAGGCTCAAGGCTTGATGTATTTCCTGAACTCAGAACTTTCTTTGAAGAGCTAGTCCCCTCTCTCCTTCAGGCATGCCTCTGTAACTATTAAAAGTGCAGAAGTCTGACAGGTTACAAGTCCTTGCTAATTAAACTGTAAATCTTCTTTCAACTGTTTGGGGGAAAAAAAGACAACCAAGGACATTAAATTGCCTGCCTCTTAAGGACTGAGACAACTCTCTTAATCTTGAAAACACACAGTAAGGAAACAGAATCTGCATCGGAGGGAGGGAGAGACCTTGGGAGGGAGAGATGGGAGTTACCAGCCTGACTCCCATCAGTCAGAGTTCCAGACAATGTATACTGAGCAGGCTTGAAGCTTCAACTACAATGAGTGTCTTCTGTTCTCATGGAAAGCCTACTCAGTAGACCATACATTCTACATGTCTTTCCCCATGTCTCTGGCTTCTTATAGAAAACTCTGCTCAGAGTCTCCACCTCATCATAGTTGTGCAGAGGCCAGTGTTTTCCTCACTCTGTCTCTGAAGAGGTAGGTAAGTCCTCTAACTGTGGGAAAACAGCCAGGAATTTCGATGTTGCCCAATGCTCATCCTGAGATACATCCTCCCAGCTAATATTATTACTGACAGAAGATATTTGGAATTTGGCCAGCCTTATTCTTTATCTCTGTCTTTCTTGGTCCAGAGCTATGGAAAAAATTGAAACATCCTATAGCTGCCTCTAAAATGCTAACGTTGAGTTTCCATGTTCCGTTTAAGAAAAAGATAGCATGAAGCCCTCTGGTCAGAGATACCAGGAACTCCTCACAAACCCAGATTAAGACTACGAGGGAAAAGAGTTTCATGGCATGACTGTCCAAAATCCATTTCGGAGTGGCTGCTACAAGAAACACACAAGCAAAACAAAAGGCATGCCAACTTTATGGATGTCTGTAGCAGAGAGGTAACGGTGCTGGGGAGAGGGCAGCACTGCGCTGGCCCTCGCGTTTCAGGTTTGAGGGGATGGAACAGAAGTACTCCTGCTGGGCACTTCTGCAGTGCTTGTGTTTTCTGACCTTCATATTTTGCACATGCCCTCTCAGGGGTCCCTCACTGTTCAGCTATCCTTCTTGACGTAAACCTTATCTCACGATCCTGATCTTTTCAGACACAGGAACTTTTTTTTAATTTTAAATTATGTTCTGTGGGGTAGGAGTATGTACATACAAGTGCTGTGCTCTTGGAAGTCAGGAGAGAGAGTGGAATTCCCCGGAGCTGAAGTTTTCCGGCAGTGGTAAGTCACCTGACATAGTTGCTGGGAATCAAACTCCAGTCCTCTTAGAAAAGCAGTACATGTTCTTAACCTCTGCTACATCTCAAACCCAAACATACATACACACACACACACATACAAAGCATTGTCATATAGATGCCATATACTTCCTTTCTTTTTACATCCCAATCAGTCCCACATCCCCATCCTCTCCTCCTCTTTTCTCTTCAGAAAAGGGCAAGCCTCCCATGGATATCAACCAACTATGGCAAATCAAGTTGCAGTAAGACTAGGCACCTCTCCTTGCATTGAGGCTGGTAAGGAACCCAGTTAAAGGGTAAAGCAGGCAAAACAGTCAGAGACAGCCCCTACTCCCACTATTAGGAGTCACACAAGTAGACCAGGCTACACAACTGTAACATATACGCAAAGGGCTTAGGTCAGTCCCGTGGTTGGTGGTCCAGTTTCTGTGAGCCCAGGTTGGTTGACCCTTTGGGTTTTCCCGTTGCGTCCTTGACCCCTCTGGCTCCTAAAATTCTTCCTCATCTCTTCCACAAAATTCCCTGAGCTTGTCCTAATGTTTGACTGTGGGTCTCTGCATACTTCTTTAGGCAACTTGAGCACATAATTCTTTTTCTTTTCTCAATTTCTATCCTTATGTTTCCATGTCTTTTCCTTTCTCTCATCCTCTATCCCATTAGACTAAAAACCCTGGGCAGCATTTCTAGCTACTTCATCATCTTTGTAACCCCAACCCTCAACTCAGTGTGAGCATATAATAATGCAAAAACTGTGAAAGACTGGTAGAAGCAAAAACAAAAGAGACAGAATTGTAGAAAAAGATAAGCACAGAAAGCCAGATACAAGGAGAAAGTCACTGGAACAAAGATACACAGAGACATATACAAAGATATGTAAAGAAGGGAGGCCTTGAGGGACAAAGAAAAAGAAAAAGAAAAACAGAAAAAATAAAAGGACAGACTTAACGAGGTGTTAATGAATGTTTAAAATGGCAGGACAAAGGACAGCACATCGGGGGACAGTGTCCAATGAAAATGATTGAGAAGCACAAGTGTTGGCTCTAGAAAACTGTCTAGAATCCAGAGCCTATGTTCTCACTGCTATTAGGAATACAAGGGGGAGAGAGATGCAAGTAGCCCTGAGCCCTCCCCTACGTGGAAGCATTCAACTTGAACCTTATCATGAACAACCAATTTGTCCATTATTAAGAGCATTTCCTGATTCTTCTTGTCTTGGTGTTTAAATAAAGGAGAGATGAGTTTAAACAGATTCATTTTTAATTGTGATCTCTAAATCACACTGTTTATTTGCCTATTGTGGAGCTTTTAGGAGATAATTTAAGCCTTAAAGTTTGCATCATGAGGCGCTTTTTCTGTAGGCATGCCATAAATCTGCAAGATGAGCTGTGATTCATTCCTGTAGGTGTTAGTATGTGATTATGTAAGCACTGCCAATAATGAAAAAATTTACTAGAAATGTGGCAAAGAATAAATACAAGCAGAAATAGCTATGGAAGTGTTGCTTCTCTGCATTATAATAAAAGATGAGTTGTGTGTAGAGAAGTAATTTATACCAGTAATTTATAGCATTTTTCAGATGATCATCCATCTAATAATTGTGGACAAAATAGGAAAGCAATAAAACAAAACACAGCCATCTAAAAAAAAATAACTGCAGAAGTTCTCCTTTTCATACTGTTCCTCACAACAAGTTGGGTTATACCTCCAGAAACACACAGCCCTGGGAGCAAGGAGGCCCACGCCACACAGAAGCATTTCAGCGTCTGCCAGCATTTATCCACATTATACAGGAAAGTCCACGCGGTGGCGGTGTAAGTGATCCTTTGTTTAGCATTTAGCTCTGCAGCACATGCAAATGGGCATCATGCTCCTTTGCAGGTCTTTGCTAAAATTCTCTGGAAGGCTCTGAACAGTTCCTGGCACTCAGCAACTTCTCCAGTCATCGTGAACTTTATGTAACTGAGAACAGATTAATCTCAAAATGAAGGGAGACTGATCTTTACTTTGAGGGTAAGAAGAATTGAACCTTCCCTTTGCTGACGCTTCATGTGTCCTATGTCCTACATACTAAAAATGCTTTGTTTGCTCATTAGTTACTCTTTTCATGTCTGACATGAAGCAGTTTAAGGGAGAAGGATTTATTTTGGTTCCTGGTTTGGGTAGATGGTCTGGGCCAGCAGAACACATGCTGAGTTCAGGGAGCCTCATAGCTGTGGCAGCAGGGAAATGAAGCTTGCTTTTATCTCAGAGACTCAAGAAACAGGAAGACTGGGGTTGGAAGCGGAGCCCAAAGACTTTACAGTCTCTCAAAACAGTGCTACTAGTTATGGACCAAGTTTTTAGAGAGATGAATCTGTGAAGGACATTTTACATGTAAGACTTAAAAGTTCAAAGTCTACTTGAAAGACCAAAGGGTCTATTTCTCAGATTAGCGTTCTGAACTAAGTCTAGGACAACTAGTAACCCTAAACATGTATCCAGACATTTTTGTATCTTACAGATGCAAATTTTAATGTTTGGATTAGATATTCTGTGGTCCCAAATGAAATTAGGGAATCCCTCTTAATAGGATAGTCTTAGCTTAAGTCAGCTACTTTTCCCTAAAATTCACTGGAGAAAATGTTTTTTTTTTTTTTAATATGATTAAAGTATGTACGAATGGCTTTGCAGCTGGGGCAAGTATCACCTTTCACAAAACTCAAGAACTAATAATTTAAAAAATAGAAAACAGAATGGAGAAAGAAAAAGAATATGTTATACTCAGAGGCACAAGACAACAATGTGCCCAATGAGACAAACAAGTTCTAGTGATTAAAACACAGCACATGCTCGCCATACCACCTGGGCTTGAAATATATTAGAAATGAATGTCATCACAATTAATAACCTTCCCACTCCTGCCCATATTCACTGGGAAGAAAAATAAATACAACTTCAGTAATTGGAAAGCTCAGAAAGCAGAATGTTGTTAGTTCTGCAATAAATTCCAAGGAAAAATGTATTTCTCCCTTAATGAAACTACCAGAAACCAAAAGATAATATAAGGGAAATTCTGTGGCAATTCTATATTATTGTTTTGTAAGACAACCCCCAGAAGTCTGAGTTCAGCCATCTGGTGGCACTGGCCCCTAAGAAAGCACATCCACAGAAAACGCGGGCAGGTCCACTAAAAGCTCACCATTCCCTGTACAACAAATCTTCTGGAGGTTTCTCCATCCCTGATCTCAAGCTGTACTACAGAGCAACAGTAATACAAACTGCATGGTACTGGCATAGAAAGAGACTGGTGGATCAATGAAATTGAATAGAAGATCCAGAAATAAACCCACACACCAAGGGATACTTGATTTTTGACAAAGAAGCCAAAACAATACAACGGGGATAAGATAGCATCTTCAACAAATGTTGCTGGTCAACTGGATATCTACATGTAGAAAAATGCAAATAGATCTATATTTATCACCCTTCACGAAACTAAAGTCTAAGTGGATCAAAGACCTCAACATAAAATCAGACACACTAAACCTGTTAGAAGAAAGAGTGGGGAAGAGCCTTGAACTCATTGGCACAGGAGACAAGTTCCTGAACAGAACACCAACAGCACAGGCTCTAAGATCAACAATCAATAAATGGGACATCATGAAACTAAAAAGCTTCTGTAAAGCAAAGGACACTGTCATCAGAACAAAACGACAGCCTACAGATTGGGAAAGGATCTTCACCAACCCTATATATGAGAGAGGGCTAATATCTAGAATATATAAAGAACTCAAGAAGTTATACACCAACAAACCAAGTAATCCAATTAAAAATGGGGTAGATGGAGCTAAACAGAGAATTCTCAATAGAGGAATATCGAATGGCAGACAAACACTTAGAGAAATGTTCAATGTCCTTAGTCATTAGGGAGATGCAAATCAAAACAACCCTGAGATTTCACTTTACACCCATCAGAATGGCCAAGATCAAAAACTCAAGTGACAACACATGCTAAAGAGGATGTGGAGAAAGGGGTACCCTCCTCCATTGCTGGTGGGAATGTAAACTTGTACAACCACTCTGGAAATCTATCTGGCGCTTTCTCAGACAACTAGGAATAGCGCTTCCTCAAGATCCAGCTATACCACTCCTAGGCATATATCCAAAAGAGGCTCAAGTACACAACAAGGACATTTGCTCAACCATGTTTGTAGCAGCTTATTCATAATAGTCAGAATCTGGAAATAACCTAGACATCCCTCAATGGAGGAATAGATACAGAAACTGTGGTACGTTTACATAATGGAATACTACTCAGAAATTTAAAACAAGGAAATCATGAAATTTGCAGGAAAATAGTGGGAACTAGAAAAGATCATCTTGAGTGAGTTATCCCAGAAGCCAAAAGACACACATGGACTGGGGAAGGGGCATGTGTGAAGAAGAGAGAGAGAGAGTGGAATTGTGAGGGATGAGGGAGGGGCTACAGTTGGGATACATATTGAGTAAACTGTAATTAATAAAAAAAATAAATACATTTTAAAAATAATCTGTAATAAATAACAATAATAAAACAATTCCAATTTTTTTAAAAGCTCATCATTGCTTTCCATGATTTTTAAATGATTAAAACAGTCCTAATGCAGAACTGGAGATTGCTGACCTGTTGATTTTATAGGAATTACCTTCTTCAAATGTCATATTCATTCCTAAGGCAAATTAAGCTGGTAACAAAATAGGAGGCAGAGGTAGAAAAGTACTGAAATGGAAGTTCTCTCTGACATCTGTAATCTAAGAAAAAAATCAATATGTTGGAGGGAATCAAGTCAGTCAAAGAGTCCTTGCTTATTGTGGATTTTCTGTTATGTTTTGTTTTGTTTTGTTTTGTTTTGTTTTGTTTTGTTTTGTTTTGAATTGTATTGTTCTGTAGCAATTCCATAACTATATATATTTGGGACACTTCCACAATCCCATCACTCTCTGTTATCCCCCTCCAATTTTTCCCCAAGCCCCCTCCTATTTTTATCTTTTCTTTTGTTGTTTGCTTGTTTTAGTTTTCTGTCTTTTGTGACACACAGAGTTTAATTAGTAGTAGCATGGATATGGAGTTATTAACTAGGATGTGAGCAACTTACCAGTGCCTACACTACTGGAGAAAATGATTTCCCATTCCCAGGCCATTGACTTCCATAGCTCCTCAGGGGCAAGTAGCTCCTATGGACCCCTCCCCACTGACGATGGAATGTTGATTGCAAGTGACGTTTCATACCTTTATGGAAACAAGCCAGAATTTCAAGTTTAAAATGACATAGAACCTTTTGTTACATAGTCAAAAAAAAAAAAAAAAAACATAGATCTTCTTATAAAAATGCCACTTCAGCTAATACTATTTTTTATAGTTTGGGAGGTTTTGTTTTCAGTTTTTGTTTTTTTTAAAAAGCAATGGTCATATATAGAATGAGAAAAGGAAATTCAGTGACTGAGAAAAGAGCATGTTTAAGACTACTAAGCTGTGAAAAACATAACATTATTAGAAAAAAAAGGAGAGAATCTTTAAAGGGAGGGGAAGGCTAAACATAGTTAGAAAGAACAGCAGGGTTTCAGATACTGAGGTTCATGGACAAGAGTGCAGACTGCGCACTCGGTACAGTAGCAAATCACTGAAGGGTTTGCAGCAAGGGCATCTATGCAATTTCTATTTCAGGATAATCAACTTTTCCTGGAGCCAGAGCTCAGTGGCAAAACACTTGCCTGACATGCACAGAAATCTGAATTAGATCCCCAGTTACAAACAGGAAAAAAGAGTGGGGGAGAGGAAAACTAACCCCATTTATAGTACTGCATGTGAAGAATTAGTGTGAAAAGATGAAACCATGCTGGCCTACAGGCAATAAGTATTAGCAGTGGCTTAGGAGAGAAGAGCAATTATAGCATAGTTAATGAATAAACAGAATTTTCTGATGAACTAGAAATGTAAAAGAAGGGGAGAAATCAAGTATTACCCTCTTGGATTCTAGGATTAACCAGAAGGATAGAGGGCCATTTGCTGAGATTAAGCATTATTTATCAGAGATGTTCCATGTCCATTTTAAACTTGTACATCTTGTCATTCCTATAAGACGTTCACTGCAAATATCAAGTAGGCAGTTGGGTTTATGCTGTAGGTTTAAATGTACTAGGCATCCTTCAACACGTATTAAAATCTATGGGACAGATGAGGTCCACCCAGGAATCACAGGAAAAGGGAAGAAAGTCTAGAAATAATCAGTAGAGGATGAGTTGAGGGAGGAAGGCTACTGAGGATAAAAGCCAGGGAAGTAAGGAACCCTGTCAGAGAAGCATGCTCCAAGAAGAAAGAATGGCTGTGTATACCAGATGGTACCAATGGTTGGATTCGTACACATACTGAAGACAGATATCCAGCCTTGTGGACTGAGAAAATGCTGGATTTTTGGACTTCCCATTCATAGCCTCCCATTGCTGGATTAGCTAGACTGCAGCTTAAAAACATCCTAATAAATTCTCTTTCTATATATGGAGAGAACTTCTTTCTATAAGTTCTGTTACTCTAGAGAACCCTGACTAATACAGTGACAAAGCTAAAACTAAACACCTCAAAATAAAGGCAATACATAAAGAATGACAAGAAGGTCACACTTATCTTTCCTTATATATCTTGAAAGACACTGCTCATTGTGATACCCAAGGACAGGACTGGAGGCTGAAGGAAACTGTGCCTATAAGCCTGGTTAAATCAATCATGTCTTTCTAGTCACCTCTTCACTCATTCACTAAAACATGCTAGGCCCCTTGGCCTTATCACATTTTCATACTTCACTAATTTTTTTTGTTAACTTTAGCATGTAAGTAATTGGCTCTGCTTCTCTGGGTCTTTATTTCCTTATGAGGACAACACCGTCTGAATTTTGAACTAAATAAATTTGTATACTTTTCTCTTGGTAAGCTCTCATAGTCATTTAATTTTTGGACCCTGTGGGGAGCCCTGAGAGGATGGAGCTGGGACTTTGCCTCCCTACACTAGCTATCACTGTGGGCACATAGATGGTGGCATAGAGCCAGATGGCACTGACTACTCCCCACAGTGATCCAGAGTTGTCCCACTGTATGGAGAACAAACTTCTTTGCCTGTTGAGTAACACTAAATTAATAAGTCTCCCAATTAATGCTCTGAACCCAACAGGAAGAACGTTTGGACTCTGGTGTGGCAATTCATCCCTGGCACCAGGAGACTCATAGCATTTGGTCCCTTGAGCTGGAGAACCCGCCCTAAAAGCTTCATTGACTTTCCAAAGACTGTGGTTGTGTTTTTCTCTAATAGATTATTTAATGAACTGAAGAAGAAAACCATTGTTATTGTTCAGAGAACTAAATAGAAGACATGAAAGCCTCTATGTGTGGGTTTAAATGTATTTTCCTTGTTTCTCATTTACTTCTATTACTTTCAGACCCAAGATTGTTCTAATTTCCAATTTCCCTGTCTTTATGGTTTCATCTGCATTGACTTAATTTCCCTTTCCCTGGTGCTGGTCATGCTCATTTATGTGACTTCTCTTAAAAATTAGCACCATCTAGTTGATTTACCCTTTTCTTTCTTTCACTTGTGTTTTCTGTACATTTGGATCACAAACATTTATCAAACCCTTCTTTATCCCAAGTCAAGCTACGTATATTTATCTTTGTTATTAGCTCACAGGGAACACTGAAATCACTTCAGATAGATACTGTTTTTATTTAAGAACAAACAGAAAATTCAATTCTATTCTCAGAACTCCACTCGATTGCTCAGTTTCCCTTTGGGCATCTGAAGGATGGAGTCTAGCTATGCTCCTCTCTAGTTCCTCATGCTGCTCTTCCAGGGAAACATAACAGTTGGAGGACTGTGAATTTGAACATTGGTCACATGTGGTCCAAATTTCTACCAGCTATCAGGTATGGGTTTCAAAACAAGTTTTGTTTTTGTTTTGTTTTGTTTGCTTAGTTCTCCATTCTGCATTTGCTCATTGAGTAAATGGGGCAATCACACTTATCTGAAAGAGTTGTCCAAAGGATCAGATTGTTTACTGGTTAGTGTAAGTAAAGCCACATACATTGGCAGTCAATAAATAACCAAATCTCCAATGTATGCCCCCTTTTAGATATATTTATTTTATTTTAAGTGTAGACGTGTTTTGTCTGAATATGTTTATGTGCTATATGCATTGGATGCTCTGGAACTAGAAGTGCTGATGGTTGTAAATCACCATGTGGGTGCTGAGAAACTGAATCTAGGACTTCTGCAGAAACAGGCTTTCTTAATTGCTGAGCCATCTCTTCAACCCCACCACTTTTTCCTCATGTATTTCTTCTAATTATATTCCATTGCATATCTATTATTCCATGCAAACTGGCTCTGTACCAACTGCATAGACACACTGTGCTATAGTCTAAAGACACATGAAAGGCAAAAATTACAGGGTGCACATCCCCTTAAGCTAATAAACTCTTGACAAAGAAATAAAAGAGCATGAGATTTTCCTGTTTTAAAAACGGGACATGTATTTGTAGCTCAAAAACATGCAAGTAAGAAAAGCTTAGAAGTGATTTGAATGAATGGAGATTGGCATGAAAGCTATTTTGCCAAATAAGATAACTCTTTTACTCAGAATCTGTGAACATATATAGTAGTTTTAGGTGGGTGCTGAGAAAAGTATATTCTACACACACAGAGCCATTTCCTTTTTGAAACCCTCCTTCTGCTGATCTGAATGGTGTTTACACCACCTGCCTTTCTCCTGCACTGCTCCTGGCTCTTCTTCTAAGGCACCGAACTCCCTGCTAACAAAGCCCTTTTCTGAGGCTCTGGATAATAAGACTCCTAAGCTAGCTACCTTCTAACACTGCACTATTCTCTCCCTTCCTACTCAAATTGCTTTTTTATTGAACCATCTTGGTTTTTTGTTTTATTGTTGTCAAATCTGCAAGTCTGCAAGTACATTAATTCATGTCCTGGTTATACAATAGGCTTGCTGTGTTTTCAAATGCCAAATACCTTTCATTTGGGTAATCTCATTGAAATATGACAACAACCCTGAGATGCAAATATTACTAGTCCTGATGTTTAAAGTTTTAAAAAAGAATCTTGGAAAGATTAATATGGGAGTTCCCTAGTAGAATTTTTATGGTCACTCATTTATACTATCATATCATCTGCAAAAAGTAATACTTTGACTTCTTCCTTTCCAAACTGAATCCACTTGATATCTTTTAATTGTCTTATTGCTCTAGCAAGGACTTCAAGAACTATGTTGAAGAGATATGGAGAGAGTAGGCAGCCTTGCCTTGTTCCTGATTTCAGTGGGATTGATTTCAGTTTCTCTCCATTTAGTTTGATGTTAGCTAAAGGTTTGCTGTATATTGCTTTTACTATGTTTAGGTAAGTGCCTTGTATCCCTGATCTCTCCAGGACTTCAAACATAAATGAATGCTGGACTTTATCAATGCTTTTTCAGCATTTAAGGAGATTATGGTTTTTTTTTTCTTTCAGTTTGTTTATATAGTGGATTACACTGATGGATTTCCGAATATTGAACTACCTCTGCATGCCTAAGATGAAGCCTACTTCGTCATAGTGGATGATATCTTTGATGTGTTCTTGGATTTGATTTGCGAGTATTTTACTGAGTATTTTTGCATCAATGTTCATAAGGGAGATTAACCTAAAATCCTCTTTCTCTGTTGGGTATTTGTGAGGTTTAGGTAACAAGGTAACTGTGGCTTCATAGAATGAGTTTGGTAATGTTCCTTCTGTTTCTATTTTGTGGAATAGAATGGTGTTAGCTCTTCTTTAAAGGTCTGGTAGAATTCTGCGCTGAAAACATCTGGCCCTGGGCTTCTTTTGGAAGGGAGACTTTTGATGACAGCTTCTACTTCCTTAGGGGTTATAGGACTATTTAATTTATTTATCTGGTCTTGATTCAGCTTTGGTAAGTGGAATTGATCCAGAAAATTGTCCATTTCAAATTTTGTGGCATACAGGCTTTTGTAATAAGACCTAATGATTGTTTGGATTTCCTCAGTGTCTGTCGTTATGTCCCCCTTTTCATTTCTGATTATGTTAATTTGGATACTGTCTCTCTGCCTTTTAGTTAGTTTGGCTAAGGGTTTGTCTATCTTGTTGATTTTCTCAAAGAACCAGCTCTTGGTTTCATTGATTCTTTGAATTTTTTCTTTCTTTCTCTCTTTATTTTTTATTAGTTACATTTTATTAACTCTATATCCCAGTTGTATCACGCTACCTCATTCCCTCCCAAACCCTCCCTCCCTCCCTCATCTCCTCCCTGCCATGTCCACTGGTTGGGGAGGAACTCCTCCCCTTTCATCTGACCCTGTTTTATCAGGTATCTTCAGGACTGGCTGCAAAGTCCTCCTCTGTGGCCTAGCAGGACTGCTCCTCCCTCAGGGGTGGGGAGGTCAAAGAGCCTGCCATTGAGTTCCTGTCAGAAATACTCCCTGTTCCCCTTACTATGGGAAACCAATTGGTTACTGAGCTACCACGGGCTGCATCAGAGCAGAGGTTCTAGGTTATATCCATACATGGTCCTTGGTGGAGTGTCAGTCTCAGAGATTCTTTGAATTGTTTTATTTCTTTCTAATTTATTGATTTCAGCCCTGAGTTTGATTATTTCCAACCATCTACTCCTCTTCGGTGTGTCTGCTTCTTTTTCCTCTAGGGCTTTTAGGTGAGCCATTAAGTTGCTTGCATGAGATGTTTCAAATTTGTTCTTGAAGGCACTTAGTGCTATGAATTTTCCTCTTATCACTGCTTTCATTGTGTCCCATAAGTTTGTGTATGTTGTGGGTTCGTTTTCATTGAATTCTAGGAAGACTTTAATTTCTTTCTTTATTTCTTCCCTGACCCAGCTGTCATTGAGTAGCGAGTTGTTCAGTTTCCGTGTGTGTAGGCTTTTTGCTATTACTGTTGTTGTTGAGGTCTAGCTTTAGTTCATGGTGGTCAAATAGGATACAAGAGATTATTTCAATCTTCTTGTATCTGTTGTGCTTGCTTTGTCACCAACTACATGGTCTATTTTGGAGAAGGTTCCATGAGGTGCTGAGAAGAAGGTAAATTCTTTTGTGTTTGGGTAAAAGGTTCTGTAGATGTCTGTTAGGTCCATTTGATAAACACCTTCAGCAAAGTGGCTGGATACAAAATTAACTCAAAAAATCAGTAGCCCTCCTGTATACAAAAGACAAATGGGCTGAGAAAGAAAACACCCTTCACAATAGCCTCAAAGGACATAAAGTTCCTTGGTGTAACTCTAACCAAGGAAGTCAAAGACTTGTAAGAAAAAAAACTTCAAGTCTCTGAAGAAAGAAATTCAAGAAGATATCAGAAGATGAAAAGATCTCCCATGCTCATGGCTTGGCAGGATTAACATAGTAAAAATGTCCATTTTACCAAAAGCAATCTAAAGATTAAATGCAATTCCCATCAAATTACCAACACAATTCTCTACAGTCTTGAAAGAAAAAATTCTCAATTTCATATGGACTAACAAGAAACCCAGAATCACTAAAACAATCCTCTATAATAAAATATCCTCTGCAGGTATGTCCATCCCTGATCTCAAGCTGTACTATAGAGCAACAGTAATTAAAACTAGTGCTAGCATAGAAACAGATCCATCCATTGATGGATCAATGGAATCAAATAGAATACCCAGAAATAAACCCACACACTTATGGACACCTGATTTTTTACAAAGATGCCAAAAACCATACAATGGAAAAAGGCAACATCTTTAACAAATGGTACTGGTCATCTAGACATCTACATGTAGAAAAATGCAAATAGATCCATATTTATTACTCTTCACAAATTAAAGTCCAAGTGGATAAAGACCTCAACATAAAACCAGACACACTAAACCTGTTAGAAGAAAGAGTGGGGAAGAACCTTGAACTCATTGGCACAGGAGATAACTTCCTGAACAGAACACCAACAGCACAGGCTCTAAGATCAACAATCAATAAATGGGACATCATGAAACTAAAAAGCTTCTGTAAAGCAAAGGACACTGTCATCAGAACAAAACGACAGCCTACAGATTGGGAAAGGATCTTCACCAACCCTATATCTGAGAGAGGGCTAATATCTAGAATATATAAAGAACTCAAGAAGTTATACACCAACAAACCAAGTAATCCAATTAAAAATGGGGTAGATGGAGCTAAACAGAGAATTCTCAATAGAGGAATATCGAATGGCAGAGAAATACTTAGAGAAATGTTCAATGTCCTTAGTCATAGAGAGATGCAAATCAAAACAACCCTGAGATTTCACTTTATACCCATCAGAATGGCCAAGATCAAAAACTCAAGTGACAACACATGCTAAAGAGGATGTGGAGAAAGGGGTACCCTCCTCCATTGCTGGTGGGAATGTAAACTTATACAACCACTTTGGAAACCAATCTGGTGCTTTCTCAGAAAATTAGGAATAGTGCTACCTCAAAAACCAGCTATACCTTTCCTAGGCATATATCCAAAAGGTGCTCAAGTATACAACAAGGGCATTTGTTCAACCATGTTTGTAGCAGCTTATTCATAATAGCCAGAACCTGGAAATAACCTAGACATCCCTCAATGGAGGAATAGATACAGAAACTGTGGTACATTTACATAATGGAATAACTACTCAGAAATTTAAAACAAGGAAATCATGAAATTTGCAGGAAAATAGTGGGAACTAGAAAAGATCATCTTGAGTGAGTTATCCCAGAAGCCAAAAGACACACATGGTATATACTCACTCATAAATGGATATTAGAAATATAACATAGGATAATCATACTAAAATCTGTACACTTAAAGAGGCTAAGCAAGACAGAGGAGCCTGGGTAAATGCTTAATCCTCATTCAGAAAGGCAAATTTGAAGAAGGGGAAAACAAGGAACAAGACAGGAGCCTACCCAGAGAGAGCCTCTGAAAACTCTGCCCAGCTGGGAAATAAAGCAGATGCTGAGACTCATAGCCAAACTTTGGGCAGAGTTCAGGGAGTCTTATAAAATATGAGGGAGATAGAAAGACCTGGAGGGGACAGACGCTCCACAAGGAGAACAGCAGAACCAAAAATTCTGGGCACCGGGGTCTTTTCTGAGACTGGTACTCTAACCAAGGACCATGCATGGTGGTAACCTAGAACTCCTGCACAGATGTAGCCCATGGCGGCTCAGTCTCCAAGTGGGTTCCCTGGTAATGGGAACAGGGGCTGTCTCTGACATGAACTCAGTAGCTGGCTCTTTGACCACCTCTGCCCTGAGGTTGGGCAACCTTGCCAGGCCACAGAGGAAGACAATGCAGACAGTTATGATGAGACCTGATGACTAGGGTCAGATAAAAGGGGAGGGGGACCTCCCCTATCAGTGGACTGGGGAAGCGGCATGAGAGGAGAAAAGGAAGGGAGGGCAGGATTGGGAGGGGAGGGAGGAGAGGGCTATAGCCTGGATACAAAGTGAATAAATTGTAATAAATAAATTTAAAAAAAAAAAAAGAAAGGTTAATATGCAGAGAGTGTTTTCAACTGCAAATGTTCTTCCTACCACTCATACTCTGCAAACTCACAAATCTATTAGTTTATAAAGACAGCCTCTGGGGCTGGAGAGATGGCTCAGTGGTTAAGAGCACTGGTTGTTCTTCCAGAGGGCCTGGGTTCAGTTTCTGGTGCTTATATGTCATATAACAACCATCTGTAACTCCAGTTCCAGAGAATCTGATGCCCTCTTCTAGCCTCTGTGGGCACTGCACACACATGGCACAGACAAACAGGTAGACAATACACTCATGAATATAAAATAAAAATAAACTAATAAACTAATAGTTTTTTAAATTAAAAATAAGAACAACCTTTGCAATTGTCTAAATGGTACAGGTATTAGACTTATTTTCTTTTCTGGTTAGGCACTTTTTAGTCTTAAGTACCTGAGAAACTTCTAATCTATAGGAAACAGTTGAATCTAAAATTGGAAAGGCAGCTTCTCAACTGATGTATTTCTTTCAAGGGGCTATTTAGTTACATTATTTTCTCAAGCATGGGTAGACCAGATGACTTGTCCTGAGTAATGGAGTCCAATTATTACTGTATCCATCAACTTTTTATGTCTTCTTTGAATTTATTTACTGATAAAGTCTTTTCCTCTAATGTCAGCACTATACATTTAATACAGCTTTAGAAGAGAACTGTATCCTGCTCTGACTCATATATCACTAGCAAAGATGCAATTCTCAACTACAAGCACTAAAATAGGCCTACATTTTATCATCTAGAAAGCCCATCCATTTCAACGCCTATTCTCCCACATGTATGTATGTCATCAGAATGAGCCAAGACATTAAAAACTCTGCAAGTTCTGTGGCCCACCCAAAATTATATTATAAGGTAATAGTTTTCTTTCAGATCTTCAATTTGTGCCTCACATCATATAAGGAATAGTGACCAGTGGTAAAGCAGTTTTATTTTACTTTTATTTGCATTTTTCATGCTGAATTTATTTCCACATGTCTCTTTATTCAGTTTCCTCCAGGTTATCTTTTTTTCTATGTAAAACTTCCTCTTCTGGCTTGGGAGCAATTTGTTCCTTTTTGATGAAGATCATCTCAGCTCTACCAAGGCAGTTCCTGTGTGCCTTCATCTAACCACAAGCCTTGTAAGTACACAATGTGTCTCAAGTGCTTTGTTCATCTGGATGATACGTCCAGTGACCAGAGAATCCACATCTAAAACTTCAGGTCCAGCATTCCTTTGCCTTTTAAATCATTTGGTATTAGTCATTTCTTTCACTGCTATGACCAAATAACTGGCAGAAAGATCGTAAAGGAACAAAGCATTATTTGGGCTCCAAGTCTCGGAGAGACCACCAATCCACTGTGGTGGTGAAGGTATGGCACATGGAGCAGCAATGTCTAAGTTGCTAGTGCATACAGCAACAACCCCTCACCCAGGCAACAGCGAGAGCTAGAACCAGGAGTAAGCACAACCTTCAAAGGCCCACCTCCAGTGACTGACTTCCAGCAACTATATCCACTTCCTAAAGACTACACATTCTTCAAAAGGGCACCACAAGCTGGGACCAGACACTCCAAACAGAGCCTGAGGGGACATGCTAGATTTGAGGGGAAAAGCTGTGACCACAAACCCTGTGTCCAGGCCCTACTTTTGACCTAGAAACACCTAAAATTTCACCACTGTAATGACAGCATGGGACACAGCTACCGGTGAGTTCTAGGTGCCACCCAAGCCCAGGCTAGTAACATAATAAGACAAGCATATTTCATTTGTTTATGATAAGCACTAAAAGGGTGCACTCAGGAAAGGTAAGTTTTTGCCGTGCAATACTAAGCTATTGTCTAAGTAGTATTCTGAACTGTTTTGTTTTGTTTTGTTTTGTTTTGTTTTGTTTTGTTTTGTTTTGTTTTGTTGGGACAGAGTTTCTCTGTGTAGCATTGGCTGTTCTAGACATCACTCTGTAGAGCAGGCTGGCCTTGGACGCACAGAGATCCACCTGCCTCTGCCTCCCGAGAACTGAGATTAAAGAGGTGCACCACCACTGCCCGGCATGTGCTCTGGACTCTGGGGTATGAGAAAGCGTGTATGGGGATTCAGGGTCTGACGCTGTGCTTTGTGCTGACTCTCTGTGGCAATGAGTGACTTGGTGACTGCTGCTCACCGATTAATGAAACTGATGAGAGAATCCCTTGAAGCAAAACGTTTCTGAAGTCCAAACCACCTGAACAAATCATGGTGTTATTGGCATTACACATTCTCCTGGACATGAGAAAGAAACAGCCATGCTGTGATCCTACATCATCCCTGGAGGCCTGAAAACCTTCCCTGCCATCATCTCTGGAGGCCTGAAAATGCTCCCTGACAGAGTTTCCTTGCAGAATCCAACAGTGTCGTTTCCACCCCAGGATGCTTTCATTGCGTTCACCTGAGAGTCAAAGACCAGTCAGAGTTACATAGGATGATAGAACAAACCAGACAGAGGAAGGACATCTCTGGGCATCTCAGGTTTCGTCCCTTCACTGAGGTTTGATTAGTAGGCTGCAGTCCCTGGTTTGGGGTCCACTTCTTTGCTGGCCTCTTCTTGATAAGCATGTATTCCCTTAATCCTGAAAGCATAATGTCTGTTTCTAGACAAGTAGAAATAGGTTCTTCTCTCAGTTACTTATTTATAAGCCATTTGAATTTGAGTATAAATTTTCCAGCACTCATAATTCATAAATTCCATTGTTGTTGAGATTCTCAATATATTAATTCTGCTGTTTAATGAGCTAGCTTGCTCTAAAGATATTAAAACTTGCTATTGATTGTTGCATGGCACACTGTGTTCATCCTGTCTCCTGCCTATATATGCATTCGTCCAGAGAATTACCTTATTACAACTCAAAGTCCCAGAAGAGGAAAGCATTTAATCCAACTGTTTATAACTTGAAACAAATGCAGTAATTGGTTTGGGCAATAGAGCTGGAGCAGCCAGCTATAATATTAATATATAACTTGACAAAATATATGTGAAATACTGTTATAATATGCTGCTTATTGCTGCACTAAAATATTCAAGTATTAGCAAATGTGATCATGTTTTCATGTATTTTAAATCAAACATCTGTTTTGCACTCTTTTAGGAAAGGATTTGTATAATTGATTCCCTTTTTTGTTTGGAATTAGGCTAAACAGACAGCAGAAAGCTCACAGGAGCTGTCCAGACACCTGGGGTAAAAATAAAAAAAGAACTATACTTTTTGATGTTCATTAAAAACCACCTCCCAAAAGGATTTTTGAGGGAATTGTTTGAAGAGCTGTGGCAGTTTAGTTGTTCTAGCAATGAGGCTTTATTAAAATGAGAGAGAACTGGAGATGTTAGGAAAGAAATGGAATTTAAAGGGAATTTTAAACTGAAATGCAATTTTATACTGCAGTTCCTGTGATTAAGACCATTATGCAAGTTTTCATAACAACTGAAAATCTGATAGACTTCTGATGACCATCCTCTTACCCTCCCTGGCCCACCATAAGCTCTACCCATTCGCAATCAGGTTTATGGGTTCATGAGGGAGACCGTCTTCAACCCTCTTTAGGAATACATGCTCACTAAGAAACACCCAGTAGTGTTTCTCAGTATGTTGGTTCCCTATGCCTAGTGAGATTCATAAATAAACCTAATTTTATTTTATAACTGTGAAAGAAGAAAAACAACAGTTTCAAGGATAGGAAGGAGGAAGGAAGGAAGGAAGGAAGGAAGGAAGGAAGGAAGGAAGGAAGGAAGGAAGGAAAGAAGGAGGAAGGGAAAGAAGGAAGGAAGTTTCTCAAATTTATGTAGAGACTTTGGCCACACACAGCAGGTTAGGTGAGGAACAGAGCATGGTCCACACAGCATTGCATCCCTTATATTAACAACAGAGAGAACTAATCAGGTGAACTGAGTATACATATATAATGGGCTCCCCGTGGAACTACAGAAACCCAGCCTTCTACTTAACGTCCAAAGGTTTATTTTTAAAATAGACCACGAATTAGATCACAAAGAAAATCTCAGCTAACCTAAAAAGGTAGTAACTTTAAACCTAACTATCTCAAATCATAGTGAAATAAAATTGGAGACAAATAACAATAAGCAAAAACCCTTAATACCCAGAGATATTTAAATTCCCTTCAACAATTGGGTGAAAACGAGATCAAAGAAAACATTTCAACTGGACTAATAAAAAATGATAATGAAAATATCAAGTGATTAAAGCAGTGCTCGGAGGAAATATCATAACTATAAATAATTATTAAACAAAAAGGGGTCTGGGAAAATATCTCAGTTGGTAAAGTGTTTGCCACGCAGACATGAAGAACTGAATTTGGATCTCCAGCACCCACACACACACAATAAAAAAAAAAAAAACCCGCAAATATACACAGTTGGATAGTGGAAATAGAGCTACAAATTACCACAAATAGAGAGAAATTAAAAACAATTGCAGAATAATGTTTTCACTTGCGTTCTGATGCTGTGATAAGCACCATGACCAGAAGGAACTTTGAAGGAAGCGATCTATTCCCTTACACATCTGATCACAGGCGGTGTGTGAGGAAAGCCAGGGCAGGAACCCGAGCAGAGGCTGGAAGCATGGAGGGGTGCTGCTTCTTGGCTTGCTCTCCATGGCTTGCCCAGGCTGCTCTTCTGCACAACAAGCACTGAGCTATTCAGTTTCATAAAAACATTAGGTTGAAATCTGTGCAATCATCATTTTATAGATCAAAATAGTTAAACATTTGCGATTCCATATGTTCCAAATTCCTGTCTGAAATTTTAGATAAAATTAAGATAATCAAAACTATAACAAAGTATAATTAGAATATAATCCAAATAGTAAAATGTGAGTGTTTTTACCAAAGACCAGGATTTTTTGTTGTTGTTTTTTCAGGGATTTTTTTTTACCTTTTTTATTTTTATTAATTACAGTTTACTTTGTATCCCCCCTGTACCTCTTTCCCACCCCCTCCCAATTCTACCCTCCCTCCCCCTTCTCCACCCATGCCCTTCCCCCAGTCCACTGATAGGGGAGGTCTTTCTCTCCTTCTTTCTGATCCTAGTCTATCAGGATTCATCAGGAGTGGCTGCATTGTATTCCTCTGTGGCCTGGTAAGGCTGCTCTCCCCTCAGGAGGAGGTGATCAAAGAGCAAGCCAATCAGTTCATGTCAGAGACAGTTCCTGTTCCCATTACTATGGAACTCACTTGGATACTGAACTGCCATCGGCTACATCTGTGCAGGGGTCTTAGGTTATCTCCATGCATGGTCCTTCGTTGGAGTATCAGTCTCAGAAAAGACCTCTGTGCCCAGATTTTTTTGGTTTTGTTGTTCTCCTTGTGGAGCTCCTGTCCTCTCCAGGTCTTACTGTCTCCTCCTTCTTTCATAAGATTCCCTGCACTCTGCCCAAAGTTTGGCTATAAGTCTCAGTATCTGTTTTGATACCCTGCAGCATAGAGCCTTTCAGAGGCCCTCTGTGGAAGGCTCCTGTCCTGTTCCCTGTTTTCTCCCTCTTCTAATGTCCATCCTCTTTGCCTTTCTGAATGGGGATTGAGCATCTTAGCCAGAGTCCTCCTTCTTGATTAGTTTCTTTAGGTATACAGATTTTAGTATGTTTATCCTATATTATACGTCTAATATCCACTTATGAGTGAGTAGATACCCTGTGTGTCTTTCTGCTTCTTGGATACCTCACTCAGGATGATCTTTTCCAGTTCCCACCATTTGCCTGCACATTTAATGATTTTCTTGGTTTTTATTGCTGAGTAATATTCCATTGTGTAGATATACCACAATTTCTGTGTCCAGTCCTCAACTGAGGAGCATCTGGGTTGCTTCCAGCTTCTGGTTATTACAAATAAAGCTGCTACAAGCAAGGTTGAGCAAATGTCCTTGTTGTATATTTGAGCATCTTTTGGATATATGCCTAGGAATGGCATAGCTGGATCTTGAGGTAATACTACTCCTAATTTTCTGAGAAAGCACCAGATTGATTACCAAGATTTTGACTGGATTCACTACTAAGAATTTTCTGGGGATCCTAGCCAATACTATGAATAATCATAATGATAGTTAATATTTGCTGAATCCTATTTCTGGGAACTATTACCAATCTGCTATACATATTATCTTCTTGGATGCCTCCAGAAGCCCCATGAAATAAGTAATATTTATATTCCAGGTTACAATGGAGACACTGTTATGGATATAAACACACTTTTGTTTTTATCCCAGGTGTGGGGTGTGGGACTGATTCAGATGGTCCACAGTAGCAGACTATTTGCTTCATGTGGGCTCTGAGAGGAGCTCTTTGCCAGCTGCATATAGCTTAAATCTGAGGACTCTGGAGAGAGAATAAATGCCAGAGCCCAGAGAGTGTGGAGGAGCTCTGAGAAAGAACAATGCTGCTGCTGCTTCCCCCTTCAGCTCCTGTTGCTGCTGTTGGAGCGAAACAAGAAGTTGGAGATCTCCTGAGAGGAGGATTGGACTGGCTCCAAGGATTGCAACAACCCTAACCAGGAGGCAGCAGCTAAGAGAACTGCCTACCCTCTCCCACAACCCTTTCTCTCACCTACCTGGTGTTAGGGTGTTGGAAGAGATTGAGATGGAGAGGAAGAAAGAGATACAAAAATGTAAATAAGAGTTTTTAAAAACTACAAGCCACTAAAAGTTCAGAGAGGCTAGGTAACTTCTGCACCATCACAGAGTCCAAACCGCACCCAGACACCTACTCCTTCTCACTATATAAGAAATAACCAGACAAATATTGCAGATTCAGCGATAAAATTGTATAAAAATACATTTGAAAAATAAATAAACCACCATGCTCACCTAGCAGGAGTAAAATAATTAACAAAAAAATATGCTTAAAAGTTAGAAACACACACACACACACACACACAAAGGCACTCACAAGTAGGGTATGGAAAGAAAAAATATTTTCTTCAGGAACATTGTTCATTTCTAGTTTAATCTTTCTGTATATAATCATTTAAATAAATGCACAAATTCTATATTAAGATCACTTTTAAAATAAATGTACACATATAGTTACAAAGACAGAAAGATATTTTTAATATTTAGAAATCATTAAATGAAAAATCAGCTGAGTCAGCATGTCAGTTGTATGAAAGAAGACTTTAATTAACTTTTTAATAAAATCTTATTTTTAAATAATAAGCCTAAAGATATTGGTTTCATTCAGATGAATCTACTGAATAATTAAGAGTAAAAATAACCAAAAAGGGCTTGTTGAATTTTGTAAAGTTGTAATTTTTTTCCTTTTGTGTAATTTTATTGGTTAACTCCTATAGAACAAAATTAAGTAGTAAATAGTGGGTGGGAATTGTCGTGATTGTCTGCCTTTTAACTTTTAATTTATTTTCCCATCACTAGCAATCATGCTTGTGCCTGGATGACACCTACCATATAATATATATATGGTAGATCTTTTATAGGTATACAAAATAAACTCATCACCTCATTGTTTTTTATGCTACTGAACTTCTTAAAAGATATCAACCCAAGTTATTCCTAGTTTTCTTTTTTTCTTTTTTGTGGCTTTGATGCCCCCATTTGAATCCCGTCTCTCCTTCACCATCATCCTTTCTTGTCTTTTCTGTTCCTTTTTGATAGAAGAAGATGGCTCAGAAGTTCTATCCACTTAAACTCTTGTAGTGTATAGTCTTTTTCAGTCCACTTACATCATCCTAAATTAGAATAGCTGCCCAGAAGTTCTTCCTTATGTCTGTTGTCTTATTGATATTTCCATTGCATGTCAAATGTCAAAATGATTAACTCCAAGATAGAACTCTGCATTCTTTCTTCATAGCTATAACTTTATTGATTTCTCTTCATAATTGGCAACACCATGTACCCAATTGTTTAAGCTAAAAGCTTTTTCTTTGCTTTTCATCATCCTATATCCAATGTACTGTATAGCACTTTTGGTTGTGCCTCTAAAATAATTCTTCACTTTGTTCTTTTCTACATTAGATAAGCCACTCTCGTGGCCTCCTAAGAGGTCTCCTGTTTTGTTTCCAGTTGTCTCATCCAACACTCACTCTAGTCCTTTGTACGTTTTGGTCTCAAAACGTCATTTTAAAGCACATAGTACATCTTGCTTCTTCTTTACCCAGAAGAATCACATAAGCTGAGTTCTTTTTATAAAGGCAGTTGGTTCCAAAGATTAGGACACTTACATCTTAGGAGCTTCATGGGAAGTAGGGTACATCTGCCTACTACAATAATAAACAAGAAAAGAATCAAGGAGTAAGAGAATGGGCCAAGAGCCAGGGGCTATAGTGTGCCTCATCTAAGATCAAGATTATCACAGTTAGTCAAAATGGTGAGACCCAGCACTGCCTATATACTGAGAAGCTTTTAAGGAGCCCAACACCTATCCTATACCCCAAACTAGATATATATAAGAATCTCTTTAAAAGGATGCAACAGAGTTTGTTTGGGGCTCTGGGATTAAATCCAGAGCTTCCCCCATGCCAGACAAGAGCTCTACCACTAAGCTGTACTCTAAAGGCCTAAGGTTATTTCTAAGATTCCTAGGAAATTCCTAGCTTGCAAACCCCTGGAGTATCCCTTGATGATGGCTGAGGACCTCTTCCTGTGGTGTTACTATTTTTTTAATTTTTATTTATTTATTTTGCATCCCAGTCATAGCGCCCTTCCTTCTCTCCTCCTGGTCCCTCCTCTCCTCCCTCTTTCCCCTATCTCCCCTCCCCTACTCCTAAGAGAAGGGGAGTCCCCCTCCTACTCACCCACCCCAGAAAATCAAGGATGCATCAGGATAGAGTGCATCCTCTTCCGCTGCCACCTGGTGAAGTAGCCCTGCAAGGAGAAAGTGACCAAAAAGTATGCAACAGAGTCCGTGTCAGCCCCCATTCCCCTTACTAGGAAACCCACATAAAGATCGAGCTGCCAATTGGCTCCATCTGTGTAAGGGGCCTAGGTCCAGTCCATGCATGGTCCTTGGTTGGTGCTTCAGTTTCCACAGGCCCCACTGGGCCCTGGTTAGTTGGTGCTGTTGGTCTTGTGTAGCTCCTGTCCCCTTTTGGTCCTTCTGTCCTTCCCCCCCACAAGACTCCCTTCACTCCACTTAATGCTTAACATTTGGTTGTGGGTCTCTGCATCTGTTTCCACCATCAGCTGGATGGATCCATTCAGAGAACAGCTAGGCTAAGCTCCAGTCTGGAAGCATGGCAGAGTATCGTTAATCTTGACAGGGGTTGGCTGTCTCCCATGGGGTGAGTCTCAGATTGGGCCAGTCGTTGATTGGAATTCCCTAAATCTCTGCTTTTTGTCCCTGCACATCTTATAGGCTGTATAAAGTTTGGGTTGAAGTTTTTGTAGGTGGATTGGTGTTCCCCTTCCTCTATGACTCTTGTCATGACTCTTGCTACTAGGAGTCTCAGCTAGAGCCACTCTTCTCTCCTCCCAGTTGCTACCCTGTCCTAGGTCTCCAGGTTGTCATAGAGAAGACCCTGCTCAAGGTTTCTCTTTTTTCTGCAAGCCCTCTGTCTTCCTGCCCCTGCTCTCCTCAGGCCTAATAGTGACCCTCATTTCTCTCCACACTCCCTCTCTTGCCCTGCTCCCCCTCTTCAACTACTTCTGTTGTCTATTCTATTTCCACTTCTGAGTGGGAATTAAGTACCCTTCTTTGGGTCTGTGAGTTGTAGTGTGTTTATCCTGTACTACATGGCTGAAATTCACTTATAGGTGAGTACATACCATGTGTCTTTCTCAGTCTGGGTTACCTCACTCAGAATGATCTTTTCTATTCCCACCCATTTGCCTGCAAATTTCATGATTTCCTTGTTTTTAATAGCTGTGAGGCATTCCATTGTGTAAATGTGCCACGATTTCTTTATCCATTCTTCGGTTGAGGGACAACTAGGTTGTTTCCAGATTCTGGCTATTACAAATATAAACTGCCTCGAACATAGTTGACTAACTGGTGTTACTATTTTTGAAATGGGAAATTCTTCTCCTTGGAAGGGATCCAAGCTCTTCTGATTGGCTAACTCTTACTTCCAGACACTTTCCCACCTTGTGCCTCTTCCTCCACTCAGTCCCTGAGATCTTGTTTCCTTCCAGTCTCCATCCTTCTGGGGCATATGAGCTGCTACAGGAAACTCTTCCATCACCATCCCAGAAGTGTGCCTTCTCCATGTCCCTGGCCCAGTGTCCATCTCCTTTAGCAGCTATGAAACATAGCAGATATGAAACATACAGATATTGCTAACACAGCTCCAGGTAAGAAAAAGGGTTGAATCATAGAAGAAAGGTAGGTGCACAGAGGGATATAAAAATCTAAGAGCTAAAACTGGGCATAATAGTTCATACCTGTAATCCCAGCACTTGGAAGGGTGAAGGAAGAATATCTTTGTGGAATCAAGGGCAGCCTGGCTTTTGAACTAAAACTCTGTCTAGAAAGAAAGAAGGGAGGGAGGGAAAAGGAAGAAGAAATGGGAAGGAGGGAGGGAAGGAAGGACATAATTTTTGAGAATTAGGAGTTAATTTTAACCTAAGTAAGTATGTGCTTGTGTCAAACTGGATGAGTGAGAAGTCATGATAATTTTCATCACTGAAGAATTAATTATAAAAATTAACTTTCTATCCTGATTCTCTAAAAGGTTGTAACAAGTGATTATTATGAATCACTTATATATCAAAAAGATGATTGCTCTGCTGCATGAATGTACATGTACACATACATATATATCAGAAATGTATCAAATTAATTTATAAATTGCATTTGACAGAAATGCTTATATTTAGTCATATGATATTAGTATTTTAGTGTTAAAAAGATGGTCATCTTCTAACATCTTAAAGAATTAATAAAGAGTATTATTTAGTTAATCGTATCTATTATAATTATGTGTATCCAAATATCATTAAGAAATTTTTATCTAAGAGGGTCAAATCCATTTCTTGTCTGTAATGTATCTGACTACTGACAACTGATTCCTGCCCTGTCTGGTAATTCCTAACAGAGTCTTAATCATAGGTGACCAATAAGGTGTGTTCTAGACCAGTAATGAGTGATTAGCTGGAATATTTTCAGGATGCGGCTCACTGCTAATAGCAGAACAGAAGATCCCTTTTCCAGCAGGGGGCTCTCTCACCATTAGAAGTACAGATCAGAAAAGTTTGAAATTTTATAGCTCGCCATTCACTTACTCTAACAAAAATATTACTGAGTTCTGGCTAACTACTAAACTCCATTATTTTCTGGAGAGATGATACAAAGGCCTTTGTCCTCGTGGAAATTAGTTCTCATGATATCCGAGTTTTGGCCACCTCTGCCACAAGTAATCATTGTTTTCAAAGCAAAAGCTGTTATTACGAGAACATCCATTTGGGGAGAGGGAGGTTTGGGTTGCTGGGAAAGTAAGCCCTTTGGAAATAACTTTGAGTATGTATTGCATTTGGCGCTGTGTTCTGTGCTCTGAGGAATGTGTTGATTCATGAAACTAGAAGAGCAATTGCAACAGCTCCTTGGGTGCCCTCTCCTGAGATCCAGCCAATATTGGATTCTGAAAAGAAGCTGATCTAGAGATAGAAGATTCCTGGGCTAAAAATTTCAGGACTCTGTGCCTAGGAACTACAATTCTTTTTTATTTTTATTAATTACAGTTTATTCACTTTGTATCCCAGCTGTAGCCCCCTCCACCATTCCCTCCCTCCCTCTTCTTCTCTTATGCCCCTCTCCCAGTCCAATGATAAGGGAGGTCCTCCTTTCCTTTCATCTGACGCTAGTCTATCAGGTCTCATCCAGACTAGCTGCATTGTCTTCCTCTGTGGCCTGGTAAGGCTGCTCCCCCCTCAGGGGGAGGTGATCAAAGACCAGCCCCTGAGTTCATGTCAGTCCCATTAATAGGGAACCCTCTTGGACACTGAGCTGCCATGGGCTACATTTGAGCAGGGGTTCTAGGTTATCTCCATGCATGGTCCTTCGTTGAAGTATCAGTCTTACAAAAGACCCCTGTACCCAGATTTTTTTATTCTGTTGCTCTCCTTGTACAGCTCCTGTCCCCTCCTGGTCTTTCTATCTCCCCCTTCTTTCATAAGATTCCCTGCACTCTGCCCAAAGTTTGGGTATGAGTCTCAGCATATGTTTTGATACCCTGCTGGGTAGAGTCTTTCAGAGGCCCTCTGTGGTAGGCTCCTGTCCTATTCCCTGTTTTCTCCCTCTTCCAATGTCCGTCTCGTTTACCTTTCTGAAAGAAGATTGAGCATCTTACCCAGGGTTCTCCTTCTTGATTAGCTTCTTTAGGTGTATAGATTTTAGTATGATTATACTACATTATGTGTCTAATATCCACTTATGAGTGAATATACCATGTGTGTCTTTCTGCTTCTGGGATACCTCACCCAGGATGATCTTTTCTAGATCTCACCATTTGCCAGCAAATTTCATGATCTCCTTGTTTTTAATTGCTGAGTAATATTCCATTGTGTAAACATATCACAATTTCTGTATCCATTCGTCAACTGAGGGACAGCTAGGTTGTTTCCAGCTTCAGAGACTATTACAAATAAAGCTGCTATGAACATAGTTGAGCAAATGTCCTTGTTGTATACCTGAGCATCTTTTAGATATATGCCTAGAAGTGGTATAGCTGAATCTTCAGCTAGCACTATTCCTAATTGTCTTAGAAAGCACCAGATTGATTTCTGAAATGCTTGTACAAGTTTATATTCCTACCAGCAATGGAGTAAGGTTCCTCTTTCTCTACATCTTCTCCTGCATGTGCTGTCACATGTGTTTTGTTTTTGTTTTTGTTTTTGTTTTTGATCTTAGCCATTCTGATGGGTGTAAGGTAAAATCTCAGAGTTGTTTTGATTTCCATTTCCCTGATGAGTAAGGATGTTGAGCATTTCTTTAAGTGTTTCACTTATGGACACCTGATTATTTACAAAGATGCCAAAACAATACAATGGAAAAAAAGACAGCATATTCAACAAATGGTGCTGGGCTAACTGGATGTCTACATGTAGAAAAATGCAAATAGATCCATAATTTTCACCCTGCACAAAACTGAAGTCCAACTGGATCAAAGACCTCAATATAAAAACAGACATACTAAATCTGTTAGAAGAAAAAGTAGGGAAGAGCCTTGAACTCATTGGCACAGGAGACAACTTCCTGAACAGAACACCAACAGCACAAGAATCAATAAATGGGACCTCATGAAACTGAAAAGCTCCTGTAAAGCAAAGGACACTCGTCCGAACAAAACGGCAGCCTACAGATTGGGAAAGGATCTTCACCAATCCTATATCTGACAGAGGGCTAATATTCAGAATATATAAAGAACTTAAGAAGTTAAACAGCAACAAATCAAATAATCCAATTTTTAAAAAATGGGGTACAGAACTAAACAGAGAATTCTCAATAAAGGAACATTGAATGGCACTTAAAGGAGCTACAATTCTAAGAATAATAAGTGAAGCTGAAACAGTGGTAAGCTGCAAAGACTCAAAACATTGTCTAGCGGAATCATGGCATGACCAGAAATTTTGAAATTATTCAGATTATATTTTTTCTTCCAAAGGAAAATTATTCCACTGTGACTTGTGGATTTGATCCATCTTACAATAAGAATTATCTACTTTCATAAGCTTCAAAATATCAGTGAGAATGGCGCATGCCTGCAGGGGGCACCTCTGTGAGTGTAAGGCTAGCCTGGTCTATAGAGTCCAGTACAGCCAAGGCTATACAGAGAAACACTATCTCAAAAAAAAAAAAAAAACTGTCAGTGAGGAGACTGATACTGTTTTGTAAGACACTAAAACATTAGCTTTGAAATAGGTTTGAGAGGTAAACATGGTGGTCAAAGTTCTAGTCTTCTTAACCTTTCAGGCCAGGTGCCACTCAAATGCAAGGGATATGTATACATTATGGATCTAGAACACAGCAGCTCATTTCACAAATCAGATACTTTGAGCCCAGGGGGAATCCACTTCACAGACAGTGAGTATACAAGGCATTTTTTTCCAGGCTCAGTTCCTTAAAAAATATGAAACCAAAGCATCTTGGAATTCAAACTAAACCTTAGGAAGTCACCAATCCAAACTTCTGTCCAAAGAGGAGGCCACTTCAGTGGCACCTTTGATGGGACGTCATGTAAGCAGCGGCAGACCTTAGTGCTCTCTACTCTGCAAGCTGCCTGTTCCCTCCACCAGATGTGCTAATCATTGTAAAAGTCTCCTGTGGGACTATAGAGACATCATTTCTCCTTGCTTCCAGTCTCTTCATCTGAGGCTATGAATTGTGTCTCAGTTCTTGAAGATTAATCATTACAATCCAAGTGTCAAATTGTCACCCATTCTCCAAATGTTACACCTGGTTTCTCTTGATGTCTCCCACTGAATTCCACCCCAACCTTAAATTTGTGACAAATGTGGAATTTTTACAGCTTAATCTGGAGAGAATGGAATACAATAGAATTACAAAGATACAATATAAAATATATCCCCCATCTCTGTGTTCTCTCTCCTTCTTTCCCCCTCCAGCTACTGCCTTTTATTTTGGTTGATATTTTTGTCTTCTAAGACAGGGTCTTCCTCTGAAACCCCCGGATAACTTGAATTCAATTCACACTGTATCCTAAGGCCATGTAGAACGTGGCAATTCTCCTGCCTCAGCCTCCTAAAGTGCTAGGATTACAAGACTGAGCTGCTACATCTGCTTCAGTTTTTCAAAAAGCAACTCTTTCCTGTGGGTAAGAAAGAGTATTATTATTATTCTACACCTGAGCAATTTAAAGAACTGCCTCTCATGCCATTTCAATTTGTGTAAAAACTTTTCAGTTTAGTTAGTTCCATAAACTAGAGAATATAAACTGGATTGAGATGGCTCAGCAGGTAAAAGTACTACGGTGTAAGCCTGATGATCTGAGTTCAAGCCCAGGATTGGAGACAAGTGTGATGGCATACATTTGTATCCTCAGCACTCCCAGATCAAGATGGGAGGTGGAAGCTCGACAGTCACCCACAAGCTCACAGGCCAGCTAGACTGTGCTATGCGGTGCAGCAGCAGAAACAAAGAGAGACCGAAGTTAACAGGGTGAGTTAACAGGGTGCAAGGGGAAATCTGACTCCCAAAAGTCATCCTCCGACCTCTCCATGGGCACTGTAGAATGAGTGACCACACACGCACACACACACATTAAAAACTTTTAATTTTTTTTTAAAGAATGCAAACCTAAGAAGGTTAAAAAAAAAAACTCACTTGTTTATATTATAGCAACAGAAATCAACTTAGTAGTTTCTAATGCCAACATTCCCCAGAGGGAAAACTGGGCTCAAGTTAATTGGGGTTCAACTAAATCAATACATGCTAAGCAGTTTGGGGATTTATTGGAGATTAATCATTTCCAGAAGGGAAATACACTTCAAGGTTGAAAGATATAACTAAAAGGGATCTTTGGATTCAAACAATAAACGTACAAGAAAGCAACCAATGACTCCTCAGTGCAAATCACTTTGATTGATAAACACAATGTGGATACATTTATGCAAATAAACATTATGCAAAAAAATACATTTCTTAAAAGGTCCATTGCAACAATTTCCAAATAACATTCAGTTCCTAAAACTAACTTTAGCTAAATAACCATCCTCAATCCAGCTGATCAGATAGGACTGTGTCCTTTAAGGTACTCTAAGGTGCTCATCAATCAGTCAAAGTCGCCCTGGGTTGAAGGCTGCAAAATCGAGATTGGCAGATGTTCAGAACCAAACAGCAGTCCCCAGCAACACACACTTGAAGGTCTTCTGCATCTTCTGAGCAGAAGCCAGCTTTATGCTCACCCGCTGTCAGGCATCAGAGGAGAATGTCAGAGTCAAAAATAACTGATAGGTTTTAGTATCTTCAGAATTTTTTGTTAAATTACCAACACTCATGGCAGTTTTGCCCTGGGCATATTCAATTTAATGAGATCTTTCTTAACAGAGAAGCCATTACAATCCTTCATTCACACTTCATTTATTTTCTTCGAAGGCATGGGACACTAAGGTAATTGTTAATAATGTACCTTGACTAAAATCACTTCCTTTCTCTCTTATCCTCCAGACCTTTCCAAGGGATATTTTATTCTTCTCCACTCTGCAGATGAGGAAGTTGATTGTTAGAAAAAGGAATCCACTTGTTCAAGGCCACTTAGCTTGGAGATGACAGAACTAGAATTTGAACCCAAGTCTGCCTACAGTATTTAGATGAGGTACTTACGCAGACAGAGTATGTTAATCATTAGAAAGAGGGCATCTCTACCCTGGAAGGGATGAAGAGTACCCAGGCCTAAAGCAACTTTTTTTTTAAAATTTTAAGTTAGCATCAATCTGGACATGTGCATTTTATTTCTTGGCTATAAAAATGGAATTAATCCTATATTTTAAAAAATATAATAGCGAAGTGCATCTAATTACAGATAAAATACTATGCAATATAATTGATATTCTCATCTCAGTAATAGTCAATTTGACAATTTTCTTGAACCTCAATCAAACATTTAGTTCCTAAATACTTTGGATGGTTTGAGTAAGAATGGCCTTCATAGGCTCATATACTTGAATACTTGGTGCCCAGGTTGTGAAACTGTTTTAGGAGTGTGGCCTTATTGTAGTTGGTATGTCACCTAGCAGGCTTTTAGGTTTCAAAAGACTCACATAATTCCCAGCTTCTCTTTCTCTCCTCTCTCTCTCTCCTCTCTCTCTCCCCCTCCCTCCCTCCCTCCCTCATGGTTGTATCTCAAGATTTGACTCTCACCTACTACTCCATGCCTGCCTGCCTGCTGCACTACTCTCCACCATAATGGTCACGGACTCTAATTCTCTGAAACCCTGATTAAATGTTTTCCTTTATAAATTGCTTTGGTTATGATGTCTTATTACAGCAATTCTCTATCTAAGTCAAGCTTATTTTCAAAAATCCTAATGTCTTTTTACATTCAATATTGAGATCCAAATCCAGTATATCTCCCACACAGAGTTGGCATTATATATAGGATAATAAGTCAGAAAAATGGATCTTGTGTCAGTTTCACCGGCTATACCATTGTGGATACTACTCTCTATAACTCCACTCATCAATGCTAAAATAAAAATGATAATAGTGTTATCAACTTCACAAAGTTGTTCTAAGTAGTAAATGAGAATAAAATATGTTTTCAAACTCTTTGCAAACTACTATTTTATTTATATGACCTTATGTTTTTGTGATGAGTTGTAGCTGAGTGGAAGATCTTGATATTTCATCTTTTTATGGCTAAGTAATAATAAGATGTAAACAGAGTAAAGGAATTTTCAAATGTAAATTTTCATGGTTTGGCAAGCATACACTGTAACTGCTTAAGCTAGATTGCTCCTATCATTTTATTTTATTTGTTCTAACAAGTACAGCAAGCAATGACTTTTGCTAAGACTTATTTCCAACTAACCTCGCTAGCATAAAGCACTCAATTTTTATAGCGTATGCGAAGGAGGTAATGAGCACAGCATATGTAATTGCATCTTCAGAAATATTTGTTTTCAATTTAGGCTTTGGAGTAATATAGAGAGCTAAATTATGTTATTTTAAATTGCCTTAGTTAGGTAAAATTCTCAGTATCAGTAATATATTAGGTAATAGAAGCATAGTTAGAGAAAAGGGAAAATGAATTTATAGAAGCATTGGACCTTGAATGCTATCATTTCTCTATAAACCACAATAGGAACGAAGACTATTATTGAGGTATTATCAATCATATTGCATAGTATTTTATTTTCAATTAGTTCTACTTTGTTATTGTATTATTTTAATATAGGATTTAATTTTATTTTTATAACCAAGAAATAAAATGCATGTGTCCAAATTGATGCTAACTTTAAATTCTTTCACCTGTGTGTCTTTTTAGCTTCAGATTTTTTTTTTAAATACCATGTTTAAAAAATATTATTTAAGGCTCTTGTCCCTACATGTAATTCAAATATGTGGGTGTCCCACCCCATCTTTTTTCCTTTATTCTAGAGCTGAACTATAATTTTCTCTTCACTCCAAAATCTGCTCTTACCTACTGTGTTTTCACCTTGTCTGTCCAATTCTATGCTAGCTACATCCCAGTTATTTGCCTTGTATATTCAGTTATTTTTCAGACCAAATCACTGTCTTCACTCAGGAAAGGCTGGCAAAAAGGACATCAGCCATCTTCATCCTCAAAAAAAAATCTGGCTATAAAAATAGACTTAGTATGTTTCTTGCCTAAAAGTGGAGATGCCAAATGGAATAAGCAAATATCTATGTGTATGTTCATTCATTCATACTCCATCCCCAACTCTGCCTCTCACTAGCTTTGTTACCTTCAGTGACTAAACCTCTGTTTAACCTCTGTTCTAGATCTTTAAAATATATAAAATCAGTGAATCTGTTCTATTAGATCATTGTAAGAAGTTATTGAATTAACATGTATGAGATGTTTTTTTAATGTCTGGTATATAGCACATGTCAAGTAGGTTTCTTGTTTTTATCGCTGCTGTCATTGGCTTATTATTCATTAAATATTTACTGATCTCTGCTAGTGTTGTGATGCCAGGCATTATATAACATCACTGAGCAAAGGAATACAGAAAGTCCTAGAGGAATCTACGGAATCTACATGAGGCAGATCAATTTCACTGATGTACGAAGATAAAGAAGCATGTATGAATATGATATAAATACCTAAAAGATGATTAGCTTCATGGAAAAAAAAAATATCTTGAGCCTACCCACCAAGTTTCTAAATACCTATCGTTCTGTTTCTCCTTTGTCAAAGGAAGGAGCTGGCTATATGGCCAGTCAGTAAACTAGTCCTGACTTGCTCACCAAAGGCCTTTTTGTGTCTGAGTTCCAAGCAAAGGCCTCATTCCTGCCATCTGCAATCTTGCTTCAGCACGTTCTTTAGAACAGGCTACTCTCTCTGAGATAGCATCACAGCACTGCTCCTGGATAGTCGTGTCTCTGGTCTAACTGCTCCAAACCAGCAGTCTATCCTCTGGGCCTCTTATCACCCATAGCCTGAGGCCCCTTCCTGCCTGCCCTTTGCTGTCCTTTTAAGTACCTATACCTGGCTTCTGGTGTTTCCGGTGCAGCCCCTGCTGCTTGCAGTGCCTACTATACCCGGTCATTCCACCCCCTCAGTCTTTGTCACTCATCAGCAAACCGGAAATCCCAGAACTCAGGGAGGCGGAGGCAGGTGGATCTCTGAGATTGAGGCCAGGCTGGTCTACAAAGCAAGTCCAGGACAGCCAAGGCTACACAGAGAAACCCTGTCTAGAAAAAAATATATGTATATAATGTTATATCTAATATATATTAGCATGGAGGGGCTTAAATAGGATTAAACATTTCAAATAACTTATAGAATCTTAGGATTCAATAATTATATTCATTTCTTCAACAATATTTACTCTCAGGCACTAAAGATATTTATGCAAAAGGTAATCTCCAAGCATTGGCTGTACAAAGTAAAGACAAATAATTTCTTTATTTACAAGGTTTATATCCTATAGTATATTAGCTACTTTTCTTTTGCTGTGATAAAATTCCATAACTAAAGGAACTTATAAGGAAAAAAGAATTGATTTGGGCCATAGTTTCAGAGGTAGTCCACAATGGTAGAGGAGACATGACAGCAGGCGGCTGGAGCAGAAAGCTGAGAGTTAACACTTTCAACCACAAATATAAAACAGAGAAAGTGGATTGGAAGTAGAACAAGTGATAGACTCTCAAAGCCCACCCCTATGCATTTTCTCCAGCAAGGCTGCATCACCTCCCCAAACTGCACTAATTGAGGACCAAGTGTTCAAATGCCTGAGCCCATGGGGAACATTTCTCTTTCAAATCACCATAAACAGGGGAGAAAAAAACACCTAAGAGGTAATAACTAATTGTAATTACAACTATAAAGAAACAATACAAATTGATGAGCTAGAAAACTAGGATTTACTATATGTAGAGTAGTCATGAAAGAAAGAGAAAAAGAGGGGAGACAGAATATGTGTTGTGACACAGCTGTTCTACAAGCATGTACACATGTGTGTTTAAAATTAAAAAAAACAACAACAACCTTCCCCTTCTCCTCTATATTGTAAAAAAAAAAAAAAAGAAAGAAAGAAAGAAAAAAAAGTTAAAATTAATTCCTAAAGCATAGATCCATGTGATTTTTGAGAAGTTACAGGTTTTTGATACTCAAAACAGAAAACCATGGTCTGGCAGTGATGAGAGGGAGAGAAAATCAGATTGCAAGGAATCTCCAAATCACTTACCATGAATACCTAGAATATTCTCATCTCCAGCCTCATATCTGTCTTAGTGTTTGTCTTCTCAAGCTCCAGCCACAGAAAAAATTTAGGCCTTTGGGTATGTTAACCCTCCCCACATCAGGACGTTAAACACTGCTACCTACCTATGTTAAATTCTGTCTCCCCAGAACAAAAGTTACTACCTGGAGTTATCACACTCACTTCTGGCCTAAGTCCTGTTAAGATAAGGACCTGATCTACCTAGGAAAAGTGGAACACACACTAAAGGTGTCATATAGATTATCCATTTTTCATGACAAATTCCAACAAGCCCAGAAACTTAAAACAACACGTTTTTACCTTGTAGTTTCTGTGGGTCAGGAATCCTAGGCATAGCTTAGTAGGTATCACTTCTGTATGTCTCAAAAGTCCTCAAAGCTTTGGGCAGATCTGAAGTTTCATCTGAAAACTTGGCTGAGGAAGGACCTACTTTCACCTCACATGGTTGTTGACAGAGTTCAGAGCTTCAAGGACTGTCCCAATGAGGCCCTCTATTCCTGGCTACCTGGGAGATGCCTTCAGCTCCTTGCTACTCCAACATGAAAGCTTGCTTCATGACCGCTTGCTTTGTCAACATGTTTAAGGGAGAAAGGAAATGGCTTATCAACAGTATAGAGATTACAGTCTGGTGTAAAATAATTATGGGAGTGTATTTCATCACTTTTGCCAAACTGTGTTGGTTATAACAAGTCATTGGCCCAGCGGCATCTTGAATGAGAGAACTACTCAAAGCAGGACTACCTGGAGGCTAGGCTCATGACAGTCGGTTTTAGGAATCTGCTTAGCACAGGCTACTCCAAAATACATGTGTTGGATAAATGAATGAATGGATTAATAAACAAATGCCCTAGTCTATCCTACATGAGCAGTGAGGCCCATGTAGCACTTTATCCCTCCAGGCATTCAGAATAGCTGAGATAGAGGATCTTTACCAATGAAATCTAAAGACTGGGGTCTGGGGGAACAGTTCCTAGCTAAGTAGGCAGATCTTTACTTGATAGCTGCTGTGTACATGGTCCCTGATGTCAAAATGCTCAGATTCAACTATGCAATTTTTTTGTTGTTGTTGTTCAGGTGTGCATTCAGTGAGTTAATAAATGTGATAAACACAGAACCCTGCCTGGCACATAGTAGGCCCTCAAGGATCATTAACTACTGTTAGTATTACTACTTCTATGGCTGCAGTTAGTGTTTAAAACATTTTGTTACTGTTAAAGTAACTTTTCCAAACATGATCATATCATTTTGGGTTCTTAGTTAGAAGCAATATAACCTAACCCCGGCTGACTTAAGTAATAATAATAAAGTTTTTTTTTTTAAATGAGAGATGGGTCTCAGAACTCCTGTGAGAGCTGGGCAGAGGGGTATGAAGTTTCCACTTTTTCCATCAACACTCCGGTCCCGCCTGCGCACACAGCCAGCTGCTACTGCCTCCCGTTGCGGTTCTCATAGTTCCCACATCATCTGCTCCGTGAGTCTAGCATGGTCTACATCTCAAACAGTATTGAACACTACTGTTAAGGTCAAAGTCTGGTATTACTGGACAGCCCCTGAGCTTGAGAATAAAATTATGGACTTCCTTCCTCAGCTGGGTTCCCACCTCTCCACCTGATCTGGGGAAACCCCAGATCCTCTAAGGAGTGTCACATAGCCCTTGGGGATATCACAGGCCCAACCCTTCCCTGATAAAAAACCTGTTCAGTGTGAACCTAGGAACTCCTGGAAATACACTTTCCCAGTAATGAGATATCTTGGTACCTTTCAACCATATCTAGAGTTCTTCCCCCAACCCCTGCTGCCCATAGGATAATTAAGTATCGTGTTCTCCTTCTTATTAGAGGACTGTCTTCCGCATGCAAATAAAGTATCCCTGGCATACCTAGCCCCATCGAATCAAGCACATTCACCCCTGAGCCCCTCCCACTGCCCAAGGTTTATAAGCCCTGTTTTACATGAAATAAAGAAGACCACCTGAGACTCATCATTTATTCTGGGGAAGAAAGCGCTCCCGCCCCCTGCCTGAAGCATTCACTGCTGGACCTGCCCGACAGGCATAGCTGCCTCCGTCACTGCTGAAGCCCGCTTGACCACCATGAACCGCTGACTGCCTTGGAGCAGCAGCCGGACCTGCTTTCCGGCTGTGAACTGACCATGCACAGGAGTTTGCCCAGACCCTCTGCCATTAGCACGGCAACTTAACTAAGGGGCTGTAAACACTGCCATATCACCACCAGCTGTGGAACTCCTGAGCTTCCGCCACTCACCTGCCTGTCAGGGCAGATTGCTGCTGCCATCTTTCTAGTGCTGCTCCACCCATGCCCGTCTGCAGAGGCCAGTGGTCTGCTGTTTTCCGTCTGCCTGAACCAAACTGAACTCCAGCACTGCCTCTCGGAGCCCGGAGCGTCCTTTACCAACTGTTCTCAAAGCAGCCTTTGTGGGTGGCACCAGGGAGCACGTTATGAAGATGCATCTCCTCAGCATGCTGCAGAAGTGACTTTAGATGCCACAAGTCAAAGAGAAATGATCTTTTAAAAAAATATATAACAGCATTTTACATGCCTAGGGACAACACATCACTTGTAAATGCTGGAGACCTGAAAAATTTTTGGCTTCAATTGCTAGTATTTTAACAATCTGGAATTTTTCTCCAAAGTCTGTTCCTTGAGATCATAATTTCCTCTTATATTTTTTTCTGATGTTCCTCAACTGTGGAAGTTTGCATATGTTTGGAAATTTGATCTCATTGCCTTAAAACATACGTTCAGCCTCCATATCTAAGGGTCTTATATCCACATACTGAACCACTCATCAAAAGTATAATTTTTGTTTTAAGAAAAAATTACTTACTGAGGGGCCAGGGAAACAAATCAGTATGTGAAATACTTGCCATGTACACATAAAGGTTGGAGTTCTAGTCTTCAGTGTGGTAAACTTTGCCAACTATACCTCAGGCGTAGTTCTTCAGGGTCCATTTCAGCCATCATTGTTAACTGAATAAAGCAGCTTAACATTTGGCTTTTCAGTTGTACGTTTAGGATGCAAATTTCACATTTGAGATAATTTATCCCAACATGGACTATACCCAAAATTCAGGAACCAGCAAAGGTGAATGGTGGTACCTATGTGATTCCATCTGGGTGTGGGTTTCTAATGGGGAAACAGCTTGTCTCTAATTTATTCTATTTTTGTCCAAGGCAACACATCTGAACCTGTATTCGTTATTTTTCTGTTGCTGTGATAAAATACCTGACCATAAACAACACATGAAAGAGTTTATTTTGGCTTAGGGTTTCAAACATGAAGTCCATAATGATAAGGAAAGCATGGCAGCTGGTGTCCGGAGCAGGAAGCTGGAGATCACATTTTGCCATAAAGAAAGCCACGAGAGCAAACTAGAAGTGTGATGAGGCTATGAAATCTCAAAACTGTCTCCAGTAATGTACTTCCTCCAGCAGGACTCTGCATCCTAAATGTTCTATAACCTCCACAAACAGTGCTACCAACTGGAGATCAGCTGTTCAAATACCTAAATCAATAGGGGGCATTTCCCATCAAAACCATTACAGTGCTTCATAAAACATAAACTTATAAAACTGCTAGATGTCAGGACACTAAATCTACATAACAATATACATGGCTTAAAGAGAGTTTCAGACAGATGGGAAATAGAATGTTATACTCACACAGACTTTCTACATGGTTTTAGTACTATTTCAGCACTATGGCTGATCTTGCCATGTAGGAAAAGTATTAACAAAACATATGTTTTCCTTCTTATAATAGCTTAGCAGCTTCAAATTATCATCACAATTTGCCTGGATTTTTAACTTACCCATTTCTGCCATCAGAGCCAACCCAATCACTGATTCCACCAAGCCTAAGCTTACCTTGACCTTTGCAATTGCTCTTCCATCTGCTGGAACATTATGCTGAATGGGTGAGTTGCTTTTTGTCTGTCCTTGGAGGTTCCTTCTCTAACAACCCTTCTTTGACTGCTCTAGATAGCTAATGTTGGCCTCCCACACACAAGAGTCATTATAGCCACGTCCTCTTTTTAAAAATTCTCTTGTTTAATTTCTAAATACCTAGTAAGGGAATTGGTGTGGGACCTGGAAACATATGAAGAAAAACCTGCCAGTGTACTATTGAGTTAAATCCCTGGCAGCAGGAATCTGTAGTTAATTTTTATAGTTATTTGAAACCACTATCTTCTTTTTTCTTTTTTTTTCTTATTGAAGATAGATTCTTTTCTCATCCAACATATCCTGATTACAGTCACCCCTCCCTCTTCTCCTCCAAGTTCCTCTCCACCTCCACTTCCGTCCAGATCCCCTCTTCCTGTTTCTCATTAGAAAAGAACAGACTTCTAAGAGGTAACAACCAAACATTACAAAATAAAATATAAGATGAAACAAAACTAACATATTGAAGTTGAACACAGAAACCCAACAGGGGGAAGACTCCCAAGAGTAGGCACAAAAGGCAGAGACCCCTTGTTATCACAGACAGGAGTCCCATTAAAATACTAAGGTGATAGCTATGATATATATGCAGAAGACCTGATGTTGACCCTGTAGCCCTGTGCTTGCTGCTTCAGTCTCTGTGAGCTCATATGCACCTTGCTTAGTTGATTCAAAGGACCTTCTTCTCCTGGTGTCTTCTATCTCCCCCAAGAATTTCCTGAACTCAGAGAAAATGGATTTGATGGAGACCTCCAATTTAGACTTTCTGCACAGTCTGGCTGATAACCACACTCTCTTAGGCTTCATCTTAACACTTAACACTTAGCACTTCACTTAACACTGAGCTGAAATGGACCCTGAAGAATACATTGTTTATTCTTTGTCTCTTCCATGAGAAGGGGGCTTGTCTTAATTACTGTTCTATTGCTATGAAGAGACACCATGACCAAGGTAAGTCTTATAAAAGAAACCATTTAACTGGGGTATTTAGAGGGTTAGTCATGATTATCATGGCAGGAAGCAGACAGGCCAGGCACTAAAGCAGTAGCTGAAAGGGTTTATATCCTAATATGCAGGCAGCAGGCAGAGGGAAGTGCAGCTTGAACTTTTGAAACCTTAAAGCCTACTACCAATGACACACCTCCTCCAACAAGGCCACACCTACTCCAACAAGGCCATGCTTCCTAATCATTCCCAAACCTTCTATTGGAAGCCAAGCATTCCAACACATAATCCTGATGGGGGAAGGTGAGGCTGAACTGGCTAGTTTTATGTCAACTTCATACAAACTAAAGTCTTTATAAGGAACCTCAGTTGGGAAAATGCCTCCATAATCCCGCTGCAGGCCTGAAGGACATTGATGAGGGACCTTGATGAGGGACCCATTGTGGGTGTTGCCACCCTTGGGATGGTGGTACTGGGTTTTATAAAAGAGCAGGCTGAACAGGCCAAGGGGAACAAGCCAGTGAGCAGCACTCTTCCATGGCCTCTCCATCAGGTCCTGTCTCCAGATTCCTGCCCTGTCTGAGTCCTCCTGTCCTGACTTCCTTCAATCATTAATGAAGGAGATGAGGAAGCATAAGCCAAATAATTCTTTTCTGCCCAAGTTGCTTTGGTTATGGTGTTTTATCACAGCAGTGATAAGCTTAACTAAGAGATGGCCATTCTCATTCAAACTACCATAGAGCTCTTATTTTCAATCATTACTTCCTTCTTGATTCCTAAAACAGTTTAGTGTACTGAACAAAAATGTTTGCATTATTTGTTTCAAAACTATTTTATGTTGAAGATCTAGTAGAATTAGTATTGTTGCATTGCTTCTTTCTGCTGTCTTTATAAATATAATTATTGTAAAGTCCTTCAACTAGGTTAAACATGTTCTACCCTATATAAGTATAAAACTATAATTTGTTTATAAGGATTAGGAAGCTTACACAGATATAAAAAAGAAATCAACTACAAGCCAACAGTTCTGAGAATATCACAGTTAATACAAATATTAACTCTTTCTTTTCCTCACAATGGGGGCAAACTAGAAAATGGACTCTTACCAGAACTCAATCATACTACCATCTGATCTTGGGTTTCCTGACCTTTAGAACCATGATAAATGAATGTATTTCTTTAAATCTTCTATCCTATAATACATTATAACATTTTACAATATAATGCAAGAGATAAATAAGAAGCAGTTGTATTATTCAAGATGGGATATGGTATTTCACTGTAGCATACAATGCCTACAATTTTAGTGCCATTCAATATAAAACACTGCTCAATGATGCTATGTGTATACTATGAGCAACAAGGGAATCTTCTTGACACTGTTACTCCATATCTAGGCTTATGGTTGCCAGTATATTTGGAAAAGGATTAAAAAAAAAAAACCCACAACAGCAATCAAATGCTTAGGTATTTTGTTAAATGTTAAGTGTTCTGTTTCCATCTCACTTGCCAGAACTAGTCACAAATCTCCACTTAAGCCCTAGGGACCAAAGTGACTTCCCCAAAAGAGAAAATATGAGCAAAAACTATTGATAATCAGTTTAATCTTCTGGTCCTTAGATATTGGGGTTTTGCTTTTTCCCACATGCAAAATAAATTTATGTCATCTTATAAGGAAAATAGTCCCGAAAGTTTTATGCTATTAGAGTATTGGGCTCACTGGGGAGCATAGCTTGTGGTAGAGTGCTTGCCTGGAGTATCAGATTTCCTAGGAAGCACAGTTCAGTGGTAGTTCGCTTGCCTAGCAAGTGCAAGACCTTAGATTCAAAAATTTAGAACTACAAAAAGAAAACAAAGCATACAGGGCACTAGAGTATCAAGCTCAAAGCCCAGGGTCTCACAGTAGGGTTTGTATGCCTTTTGTTGATCTGGAGAGTATTAACTGAGGAACAAAGTACCCTTCCCTTGTGCCTAGTACACAGATGTATGTGGGAACATGATAACCACAATAACCACTCCCATTCAAAAAGAGGAAGAATGGGATAGAGACACTAATCATATTCTATGGCAATTTTGCAACCTTGCCCAGGTATTGCAAGGAGCCCCTTGGGGGAGGGGTGGTCTTTGATTAGGCCCCAGGTCAAATCCTCTGGTCCATGGCTTTTGGCAGTTCTTAGCTACGTTCTCCTGAAGGGTTCTTTCCATGCTCTCACTTCTCAACTTGAGTAAGTAGTGGAGAATATGTGCTCCTTAGAGTTCAAGTAACTTTCTCAAACTACATTCTGTATACAGAGGAAGAGGCCCTGAATCATTTCAAGACTATCCACAGTTTTCTAAAAATATGAATGATAGGCCATTTGCCTTACTCTTGAAAGTTCACTCAGTTGTTTCTACAGTTGATCCGAGTGTGCTCTATGTGTCCTAATACTAGCCACTGTCATTTCTTGCTTATTTCTTTCTTGTTTCTTTCAGCCTATAGGCTAGCAATACATGTGGTCTTTTGTATTAGTGAAATACTATTTGAATCCACAATGTGACTCTGTCCATAAGTCTACATTCTAACCTTTGTTTCTCTCTGTGTGTGTATCTCCTCTCTTTTTGTTTATTTTTAATAACTGAAAATGAAAAATCATTTATTTCTTCTAATTGCTCATATTTCCACATGTTTGGGCTCCCTATAATTGACTTAGTTTTTCAAACATTTTATTTTAAATATATACATATACATACACATACTCATACATATACATGTGTGTATATGTCTGTATCTGTGTGTGGGAATGTACACATGAGTGCCAGTGCCAGTGAAGGCCTGAAGAGGGCACTGGAGTTGAAGTTACAGGCAATTAGTTACACACTGCCCAACCTGGTTGCTGGAAACTGGACTCTCTGCTCAAAAAGTAGTACACACTCTTAACTCTGAGGCATCTCTTAGGGTCACTTGCATTTTTATTTGCAAACTGGACAGCTGTTTTCTAGGTTGATCTTTTCCTGTACTGTTTTGTGTAATTTATTTGTCTCTATTTACCAACACAGGAAACTGGGTTTCTATTTCCAGCCTCTTCCACTACAGCTACAAGCATGTGGATTGCATTATTTGCCTCCAGGCTTCACCACGTTCTCATAAGAGTCTTTCTCAATCTTCTGCTCCTGTGAATATGAATCACCATCCTCGTGACTTCTATCATTTCCGTTTATATGTAAACATCTACACCTTAGTGGTTAAAACAATGACTTGTCTCAATCATACTACATATTCATCATAGGATGGGGAGAGCTCTGTGCATGTGCTCCTACAGGATCCCTGGTTGCCTAGGTCATCACTGACTTGAGTGTCGTTCATTGCTACAGCAGAAGAAAAAACTGGGTTCTAGAGAGTCTTGAACTAGCCAGGCTGGCAGTGACTCATATCACTTGTTTGGACTCATAGCAAGAGGCCAAAATTAGTTACATGAAATTACTCAACTACAAAGAATCCAGGAAAAGCAATTCTCTCTCGCACCAGAATGCCTTCGACAGACAAAAAGAAGCATTTATTGAATACCACAAAGATCTTCCAAAATAGGTAAATGTAAAAATAAAAATATTTGAGCTAAACACCATGAATTGAAAAAAAAAAAAAGGCTATATGATTGAAGTGAGTAGTTTTAGCAACCTCACTAAAGGTAACAGCCGCATGCAAATCTCAAAGATTGGAAAGAGCCAGTAAGAATTAAAAGAGAATCCTGGACAGTAAATAACATACATGAAGACCATAGGCTGGCTTTTCATGAAAATGACAGAAGGTAAGATAGATGGAAACACAAGAAGCAATGTTTAAAGGAATGTCATGGGATTAGGGTTTTCCAGAGAAGATCATAGAGGGCCCTGATGGACATACAAACAGTATGTACACCAGGAAACTACTGAACACTTAAGACAGGAATGGATGCTTTGTTTGTGCTTTAAAACAGTAACACTCCGTGTGAAAAATTACCTGGAACAGGATGACAGTAAAAATGATATCAGCTGAAAGTCTCTCTCTGTCTTCTTGGGTGAATGTAAGGATCAATTCTGAAGTCCACTAATTCTGAAGTATTTTGAGGGACCTTAAAGGTTGGGTTAGGGGAAAGTTGGGAATAGCTGGTGCTATTGTAATGTTCATGTTTCTGGTTTTGGTGTCTTGGTGGCTGGTGAGGCCATTTATCTAATCTGAAAGTATGGAGAATTAGCTCAGTTTAGAAACTATGAGACAAGGTCCTATTTTAAATATAAAAGCTTAAAACACTTAAGTGAAACTCACCTTCCTTTTTTTTTTTAACTGAAGTTTCCTTCCAGAAAGATGTCATTGTTGGGCAAATAGATTTGTATTCTCAACAATCATAATAAAAATGAAGAGAATAACTATGTAAGATGCTCTTAACTGTTCAGAGGCTTTCCTTTGTGATGTGAAGTCTTTAGCAATTGTTATTAAATGATAGCAAATGCACACATACTCACCAAACAGCATTAATCCACAAAATTTGAAGCAAAGGGTTAAATAACTTGCTGAAGGTGACACAAAATCCGTCAGAGTGCATTGTATACTTAAAATCCTGTGCATTTCACTCCACTGTGCTTCCAACCTCTGTAGTTTGTGATACAGAAATAAACTAGTTTGGTTTATTTGTTTACTGAATAATAAATAATAGGCTATATTCATAAGAGTTCCTGTAAGATTTTTTTCTCAACGTTTTTGGATATATACATTTGAATCATTAGTATTATATGATAGAATTCACCGGAATTATAAGATGTTTGAGCCAAATCCTAAGAACCAAACTGGCTTCAGAAAAATACTTTTGTGGCTACAAATCAACTAAAAAGTGAGCGTTTCTTAAACCACACACATTTTTAATGCAGATTATGCTAAACATGTTTGTTAGCTGTCATTTGCTGGTCAGAAAAATGAGCTAGTTTTTAATCACCATCACACACTGAAGTATTTCCCATCATAGAACATAATGCACAGTACTAATGTACTAAATTTACATTGTTGAGCTGGCAAGATGGTTCACCCAGTAAAGATGCTTGCAGCAAAGCCGGATAGTGACCTAGGTCCACCAGGACCCACAGAGTAGAAATAAAGAACTCTCCTATGGATGCTGTAGCACCTTCGTCCTACATGCATACATCTGTATGTGTATGTGTGTGTGTGTGTGTGTATGTGTGTGCACATAGTATACAATTAAAAATAAACATATTGGCATCTTTGTCTTAGCTAAGTGTTGAAGAATTCCTTCTGGGCAAAATTTTGCTTCATTTTTTTCTTCTTATTTCTTTTTGGTGAACAGCAGGGTCTCCAGAGTTCCAACCAATACTGCCTAGTTAAGGAAAGGAAGGAAAAAAGCCAGGAGTGGTGATGGGGAGGGGGAGGAGAAAGAAGCAAGGGAGCAAGAGAGATGTCTTAAGACTAGGAATTCAGTCCTAAAGATGAAACAAAGCCGGTCCTACGTGCATGTACACACAGGAAGCACCAAGTGGACACAGCAGGCTCAAAACACAAAAGAGAAGTGCTGGAGAGATGCTCAGAGGTTAAGAACACTTGCTGCTCTTGCAGAGGATCCTAGTTTGGTTCCCAGCATGGTCCACATGAAAGCTCACAACTGTATGTAACTAGCTCCCTGAGATCTGATGCCTCTTCCAGCACCTGCACACATAAATGCATACGTTCTGGCAAAACATCTATACACATAAATAAAAACGTCTTTTCTTTTAAGGGGAAAGGTTGAGTAAGGAAAAGTGGTGGCAGAGATGGGGAAAAACAGGAGAGGGAATCGGGATTGGATTTTATCTAAATATGTAATATGCATAGATGAAATTCTCAATAAAAATTTTTCAAACTGGGTTGTTTTTGTTTGTTTGTTTATGATTTAAAGTTGGAAAGCGAGACCATCTAAGGTAAACACATTATTTATGTTTTTGTTATTATTATTATTAATATAAATTATTGGGATTATTAGAAAGTGAGCCCTCGAAGACTAACTTTCCCCTCTGTAGTGGAGTGGTAGTGTCATACTCTCACCTAAAACCCTGTAAACCTTCGCAGGTTTAGACCCTGAAATTCCAGATCTCCAAGAGCCCTGTCACTCAGCCTCTTGGCCCCGCCCACTGGACCACGCCTCTCCTCCGCGTTGGCAAGCCGGAACAATGCGCCTGCGCACAAGTGCTCCTCCGGGGTAAGCAGCCGAGGTGGGGTTCCGAGCCAGGCGTTCTAGTGGGAGGAAGAGGAAGAGGAAGCCGGAGGCGGGTCCTAGCGGGGCGTGAACCGGAAGTGCAAGCGTCCTGCTTCTCTCCAGCCAGGCGGAACCTGCTCTGCTGGGCCCCGCGGCTGCAAGAGAACTTTCTCTCCCCGCTACGGTCGCCGCGGCCCACAGTCTCGCCCGCCCGGCGGCCTGAGGCACGTCGCTTCCTCGCGTCCCCTAGTCGGGCGTACCCGCCACTTCTGCCCGGCCCGCCGGCCCCCCGCTGCAGTGATGTGCGACAAGGAGTTCATGTGGGCCCTGAAAAACGGAGACTTGGATGAGGTGAAGGACTATGTGGCCAAGGTGAGCGGGGATGCACCGAGGTAGGGTGGCCGCAGGGAGCGCCGGGAGCTGCGCCGGCCAGGGAGAGCGCCGGATGCCGAAGGGCCTGGAACTCTGTGGCCGTTCGGTGCCAGGGAACCGCTGTGTTGCTAAGGCGGCTGTGGCCTTTCTGACCCCCTCGGGTAACCGGCGCCCAAGTAGGCTCTTCGATCGTTAGAAGCTGGGCCCTCTTCTACACCAGCAGTTACTGGAGTCTTTCTTTGAATGAGGCATTTCTCCATCTTGGACTAGCGAGTTACTGAGAAGTAACCCAAGGAGTTAGAATCAGGAACGATTTCTTGAACGTGAGGCCTGGTGGAAAAGGAAAGAATTCGTAGAAATTCGTTAACCGTGAAATTAGGTGCTCTAAATAGCCATAGTTAAATTTCTGAAACTTGGTGTCACTTCACCGTGAAGACTTAACTTGGGTGTGGCCTTTTTCCTCTCCACCACCACACAATATGTGTGTGTGCATTATTTCCTTCCAGTGATAAGGTTGTCATTTGGCATCTGGAGTGTTTAGTAGTTTTTTCAAAAGCGTTTTAACTTTGGGTACTCCATGATTTTATCTGAAGTCTGCAGTCTGATCACGTTGTATTCGGGGTAAAATATATGGTTAAGAAAGCCAAGTTCAAAGCGAAACCCAAATTCATAGAAATAAATCCACTTTGTGAGGGACTTGAAAGTTCTAAGCTAACTGCCTTTGTATCTTAAAACTGCACCTTTTGTAAGTATAATAGTTTTTGCATAATAGTAATTGCATAGTTTTTAAAAATTATTTTCCGAAAGTAATTGCATAGTTTTAAAAAATTATTTTCCGAAAGTAAAGTTTTTACAACTGCGAGCGTCTTGGTCCTCTTCCAAGTGTGAGCCTGCGGTCAAGATTTCAGTTCTTGAAAGGTGTGAGCAGTGCCTCACGGGCCTGTGTTAGGAAGCAAGCAGAAGCAGGTTTACGTTTTTGTTTTTAAACTACAGCATTGTATAAGGCTGGTTAGATTTTTCTGCATTTGATGCCATTAATTTAGACTTTTCACGTGTATTTGACTTGCTTAATTGTTTGCAATGGGTGTTTAAGGCAGACTACCTTCTGAACTGCCTTATCTAGTAGCAGGCAGAAACCTGAATCAATTGAAACCTTTCAATGAAGGGAAAAAGAAAAATACATCAACCAGTGGAACACCATCTAGTCTGTGTAAGTGAATGTCTCTTGTTTTTTCTGTGCTCACAACTTATGTGATTTAAAGTACAAAACATTGATAAAGACTACCTGAATTTACAGTTACAAAAATAACATGCATGAAATTGTTTCTATTGTCTTCACGTTAAGTACAACTTCATGACTGAACCATTCATCTGAACTGGAAACTGGGAGACTATCTGAGGGCTGTCAAGACTACCTTACTTCACTCTCCAGTCTTAGCACGCTTCAAGTTAGTTGCTGCATTTTCCAGCCTGAAGTTTATTTTCGTGATTTGGTTTTTTCATTTCCCATCCTGGTCATCTTAGATAGTTAGCTGAAGGGATCGTATTTATTTAAGCATGTTATTTTCTGGATGAACTCCCTTCTCCAACTTGGTGATGGATTCTACGTCTTGTGAATCTACTTCACTTCCAGCTCCGCTTTTGGTCTACTGAGCCATTGTGAAATGTTGAGGGATTGTTTTTCTCACCTGTCTGAAAGCTAAACTCCAGACCCTGACTTGTATTTCTTAGAGTAGATTTGTCCATGTCCTCTTACATCCTGTTTGACCAAGTCATCTTCAAAAGTTAGCCTCCAAGCCGGTGAATTCATGTTTGTCCTCTTAGCCTAAATATCACCTCTTCCAAAAATCATCTTAATGTGAAAGGGAGCTGAGCTTCTTACACTGTTTCATTTGCCTGGTCACTGATTTTGCTGCGTGTCTGTCCTTCCTTAAGCCCTGAGCTTCTGGATAGTAGATGCTATGTTCCTTTTCATTTTTGTATCTCCATATAACCTGAAGGAGTTTCACACATTAAAAGCATATGTTCCTAGTAAGAAGTTCTTCCATTAGCTTTTAATAAACTTTATTAGTTATATAATAGTAATTATCTTTTACCTGATTAGTTTGTTACAAGGTAGTAGATAGCACTTTGAGATTTTTTTTAAGCTCATTTTCAACTTTAACCATCTTATTTCAATATCCCCATTTTAACAATGAGGAAATTAAGGTTTGGAGGAGTTAAATAATTTGATAAGGTTGCAGACTATCCCAACTTGGATTTAAACCAAAGACTGTCTGAATCTAAAGCATATACATTTTTTAAAGCAGTATCAGTTTGCTTTAAAGTAGTTGTGTTTTTCCATTTTCTTAGGGTACTAAAGCTTAAAGTCAGCCCATTAAGAAAATAAGAGGCTTGCTGAAAGAACTTAGTCCTGACTATGAATGAAGACAGAGAGAGAAGGCTTTTTATTTAATTGTAACAGTTGAGAAATAATTAGCATAAATATGGCTATCTGTTAAACATAAATTTGCACCAGATTGTCTTGTTCAGGTTGTATCCGTTCAATGATTATTTTGGCAGCTGGTAGAAATTATTTTTCATGATCATAATCTTGTTGTTTATGTTTGTAATTGTGATCCTGAACAACAGTCCAGAAAAAGGTAACATTGTATCTGTTGGCCTTAGAAAAAAATGGGTAACTAAATTTCTGAGGTTTCTATTCATAATTGTTTAAACACTTTAAAAAAGAATATGTTTTTAACATTTTATATACTTGGCCATTGTAATGTAATATATAGATGTTATTTCATTTCCTTATTGAATCAACCCATGAGTGTAATTTTAGACACTTTATAGGTAAAGATTAATTTGCCCAAGATCTTGAAGTTCTTGAGTGGGTGGTAGGACTGAAATTTGAACTCACTTCCATAGGCTGTGTAGGGCTTTCAGAATTCCTTGCTGTTAGCATCTTCACATACTTGTGGCCTTCGTTGCTCAGCAAACTCCGATAACTAAGGGGGATGGTTGCTACTGTGTATAAAAAAATTAAAGATTGGGGCAGAATGATAGTGGTTCCCTTGACTATTTAGAGATAAGTTCTACCATAGCTTTTGAGGACCCAAGGTTCCATCTGGGGGTGCTTGTAAGTTGTGCTGGTGAGCAGCCGTTGTATTCTCCCACCACTCTGATACATGCAGTCTCTTGTTTACATGTACTTCTGTTTCACTGGCTCTGAAACACGGTACATTAGGTCTCTTAACTTCCCTTTCTCGTGGCTTCTCCCTAATACATGCCTTTGACACTTTAGTAGGCTTGGAAAGTAACAGTTGTACATCATGTGAAAGGAGAGGATCTCTCCAATCCAAGGGAGGTATCTAGTTTAATCTTTAGAAACTGGAAGACTTACTGGGATATTTTTTCACTTTTCTTAAAAAAAAAAAAAAAAAATGACATTTTTAAAGTGGTCCAGCTTCAATGATCTTGCATTTATTCCTTTGTTTTATTTTGTTTCCCTTTTCAAACATTTTTGTCTAGCAGGATGTTTTTCCTATAAAAATTTATTACTTTGTTGTTCTTTCTACAACCTGGCTGGTGAGCCTGTAAGAAAGCTTCTATCAGCTTGTAGGAAATGGAGTTGCTATCAGTAAAAACAGAAAATTTAGTACAGCATAAATACTTTCTATTTAAGTTTTATGTTTTCCCAGATGAAATAATAACAAAGGATCTTTCAACAAAAATATACAGAAGACAAAAATTAATTCATAACCCTCCTATCCTAGGAATTTTAAGAAATAAAATTAGGGGCTTAGGGAGATGGTCCAGCAGGTAAATCACTTCTTGCCGAAGCCTGTATAATGGAGTTCAGAGGCCCAGCACCCAGGATTCAGAGACGGCATCACTATAAAAAGCTGGCTAGTTAGATTAGCTAAATCAGCAAGTTTAGTAAGGTGGAGAATGATCAAGGAAGACAGACACCCATCATCAATTTCTGGCCTTCACAAACTCATGCACAAACATGCAGTAGCACCTGTGTGCATGCATGTGCATCCACAGATGTATGCACACAGTACAGCATACACATGTTTGGGGGGAGGGCAAAGTCAGATTAATTCAGACATAGATTAGACTCTACCCAGCAGTGTATCAAAGCAGATGCTGAGGCTCATAACCAAACTTTGGGCAGAGTGCAGGGAATCTTCTGAAAGAAGGGGGAGATAGAAAGACCTGAAAGGAACAGGAGCTCCACAAGGAGAACAACAGAACCAAAAATCTGGGCACAGGGGTCTTTTCTGAGACTGATACTCCAACCAAGGACCATTCATGGGTTTAACTTAGATAACCTAGAACTCCTGCTCAGATGTAGCCCATGACAGCTCAGTATCAAAGTGGGTACCCTAGTAAGGGGAACAGGGACTGTCTCTGACATGAACTCAGGGGCTGGCTCTTTGATCACCTCCCCCTGAGCAGAGGGAGCAGCCTTGCCACAGAGGAGGACAATGCAGCCAGTCCTGATGAGACCTGATAATAAGCTAGGGTCAGACTGATAGGACTATCAGTGGATTTGGAGAGGGGCATGGGAAGAGATGAGGGTGGGAGGGTAGGATTGGGAGGGAATAAGGAAGAGGGCTACAGCTGGGATACAAAACAAATAAACTGTATTTAATACAAAAAAACAAAATAATTAAAAAGAAAATTCAGCCATTGGTACCTAAAAGGTGAAGACCCCCTCCTCCTCTGTCTCTGAGCAAAATTAGCCATTCTAAAGAGGTTTGTGTAGTAGTATCAGAAGAACATTAGAAATTCAGTACTCATCCATTTTCCCCATTTAAAAGTTCTTTAAACTCACTGCATTTGCTCTTCTTAATTCCTGTTTTATCTTTAATGCTTTTTATTGGAATTAGTTACTCTGAAATGATTCATGATATTCCATTGTATGGATATAAAATAATGTTCTGTGCTCTCACCTTTGGATTTGGGTCTTGTTCATTAGTCCAGTCTATCCTGGAACATACTATGTAATCTAGGCTGGCCTTGAACTTAAAGTTCCTCCTGCTTTGGTCACATCTGGCTCCCGTTTCTTTTCTTTCTCGCTCTTGCAAGCTCCACCTTGCCTGGCTACAAGTATATCTGTGTGAGGGTATCAGATCTTGGAGTTACGGACAGTTGTGAGCTGTGATATGGGGCATGAGAATTGAACCTGGAATTGTCCCCTGGAAGAGCAGGCATCTCTCCAGCCTTGCTCCCATTTCTTATCTGTACCTTTTGTTCATTTTTGTAAATTATATATTTGGCCCATTTGTAGATTTGTATAAGTTCTATAAATTAAAGAGAGTTTTTTTGTCATGTAAATGTTGTTCCCAGTGCATCTCTTAATTTTAGCTGCTTGTTCTACAAAAGTCTTGTGACTTGACTGTTAGTCACTTATTTGGAGTAGTAAAGTAGGAGCGTACTTTGCTGAATTATATAATGTGCCTGTCACAGTGTCTTTGGGTTATTACTATGTTGAAACCCCATGACCAAAGGCAACATGAGGAGGAAAGGTTTGTTTGGCTTACACATCTCAAGTCACAGTCTATTGAGGGAAGCCAAGCAGACATGGCAGGAACTGAGAGGCAGGCAGGAGCTAATGCAGAGGCTATGGAGAAATGTTGCTTACTGGCTTGTTTCTTATGGCTTACTCCTCCTGCTTTCTTAAAATCCAGAACAAGCAGCCCATGGAAAGCAACCACCCATAGTGGGTTGGGCCCTCCCCCATCAGTCACTAATTGAGAAAATACCCCACAACTTGATCTTGTTGAATTATTTTCTCAAGTCAGGTTCCTTCCTCTCAAATGACTCCAGCCTATGTGAAGTTAACATAAAAACTAGCCAGCACACATGGTAATGTTCAATCCTTATTAGCTGTTGTTAATAATTGTAAGTATGTTTGTAGGCAAAGCTACTTAAAAGACACCTAGTTCACTTTTGAACATCCATGTTTATTTTTCCTGTTCACAAGGGCTAGGAAGTAGAATCATTAACAGATGAATGGATTGAGAAAATATGCATGTTCAGAATAGAATTTATGCACTCATAAAGAAAAGTGAAATCGTGATATTTGAAGAGAAATAGTTGAAACTAAATCATTATCTTAAGTGAAGTAAGCAAATCTTAGAAAGACAAGTACCCATATGTAACAGATTTAAAATTGTATGTGGGCATGAAACCAGAAGGGAGATCATGAGAAGGAAGAAATCTGAAGGGGATTGAGGGCAAAGATAGGGTAATAGAATATATATGTCATGAATTGCAAAGGGAGGAATTTGGTTAAAAGAAAGGATCCAGTGATGAGATACAGTAGAAAAAGGACCAATTAGAACAATTGATAAATATGTGTGAAATTCTATGGTAAAGTTCATTATTTTGCTACATTTTAAAATTGGTTTAAAATAAGAACAACAACCAAAAGGTCCAACTCTTATATAAGGAAAACTTGGAGGTTAAGGGTCTTAACCAGGACCTTGCTAGTTAATTGGGACTTCAATTAGGTTTTCCTAAATCTGAAGTGAGTATATTTTTTTCATCAACTATTGTGTTTTCTAATGAAGTACTTTTTACTAGCTACTCCTTTTCTAGCAATATTGGGGTTTCTGTCCTACTCAACCTATATGGTAAATTTCTGCTTTTGCCAGGCAGCTTTTTAACTTGCTAGAATGAACTACTTAAAGCATCTAACGTAGTAATAAAAAAGAGGCTTTAATTAGTTTAATTAGTTCTGAAGGTTTAGGGGCATGGACCTGGCACTGGCTCATATGCTCATATGTGGTAAAATCTTTATTTTCTGTGTCACATCATAGTACATGGCAAGATTGAGTGCTGGCGAGGAGTGAAGTACCAGCCGCATGACAGACAGTAAAGTTAGGCTAGTGAGCTGGAAGAGGCCAAACTCAGGCTTTGCTAGTGGTCCTCACTGGGAGGACCTAAATCCCTTCCCAGGGGCAGCAACTAGCCTTAGAGTAGCAAGTACATACACCCCCAAATTTCTATCAGCTTTCCTACCACCATATTGAGAAGCAAGCCCCTATGGCTGTTTACATTCAAGTTTTTGTTCATGTGTTTTGTTAAACAAAGCTCCCAACTTCCACAGTTTCACCAGTATGGCATCTTAGCATCTCTTAAGTTTTCTTGCAGTATTCATGCTATGGAATTTTTTGTTTTTGTTTTTGTTTTTTTTTAACTTTTGAGAGCTAGAGTTAACTGACAAATTCTAATTTTGAGAAATAAATCCTAGTAGACAGTAGCCAGAGAAAGGAGAAGGGAAAGTAGGAGAGAAAGTGAGAGTTCAAGTTTTGCCTTAGTGGCTGCTTTAGAAAAAGATAGCGAGAGAAATGAAAGAAAAGAAACCCGAAAGGTGCATTTGTAGGTGTAGAGTGGGTTAGTATTATTTATATATTTAAATAGTGCTGCTGAGAACTAGGCAGCTCTCCGTCCCCGGAAGCATTCATCAATCCATGCCTAGTGGGGAGTGGAGCATTTGTCTCATGAGGAGAGGCTTGCCAGCAACTGAAGCCCCTTCCTGATCTTTTGGAGTTTCCTGCTGTTCAATACAAATCTTGATGAAATGTGAAGCCTGGCCCATACCGCAACAAAATCCAAGAAATAAATTGCTTTCTCCCGCCCACACAGGAAATGGACTTAAAACCCAAATATGACTAAGTGAATGCTTCTGGCTAGAACTGAATATAAAAGTGTATGCAGAGCGGAGGGCAGTAAAGGTTGTAGTGGCCACCTCTTGTCCATGTCGTTCTTGTGACAGATTTTAATCTTTGTTTCTTGACTGTAAGCTTTATGTCTTACACATTTCTTCGCAGTTCGGAGAGCTACATTAGTGTCTTGTACAGTGTGTTACACTTGTTAGTAAATCTGAATGGGCCTCTGTTGCTCAGTTTTAGTTGAAAGAAATTACCTTTGTATTCCCAGTTATTGTCACATTTCTCTCATCTAGCATACAGTCTAGTTAAATTTGGATTGGATTGGATTGGATTGGATTGCTATTTGGGAAAGCTAGTCCTTTTTTTTTTTTTTTTTTTCTGAAATTGGTTTACTAGATATGCCTCTTCTTGGTGTAAATGCTTTCTTTTCTTAAAAAAAAAAATAGTCCTTAGTGTTCAAACTCTTGGTTTTAAATTTGGTGAACGTTATGCAGTTTCCCATGATTTTAATGACAGTAGTTGTCTACATATCTTAACAATTTTGACTTTGTCTTGTGACTATCATTTTGGAATTAAGTGGTTTCAAAACCATCCATCTAACTTGGCAGTAAAGTTTTGCACTTGATGCTTTATGAAAAATAATCATCAGTTTGTTTTTTTTTAATAGTGACATAAAAGCACCAGTTCAAGCCTCAGCATCCTCATCTGAACGAGTATCATGATATAGCCAACTCACATATTTTATGCAGGTTTTAAAGAGACTGTTGAAACAGAGCAACATATACATACTGCAGCTGTGCGGTGATGTTTGTTATTTATGCTGTCTGGGTAGATTGTTTACTAAGAGAAGGCTTAGAGGAGGCTAAGGCAAGAGGCTGGCAAACTTGGCCTTGTTTTCATAAATGATTAGTTAGTGCCTATGTTAGGACTTGCCAGCCATATGATCCCTATTGCTGCTGTTGTGCAGAAACAGGCATAGATAGTATGTAAACAACCAAACAGTTGAATGTGCAGTTTGTGTTTCAATAAAACTTATCAAAAATAAAAAAAAAAACAACACACCTGATTTGACCCATTAGCCATACATAGTAGATTGTTCATCATACAGACTGATGTTGGAAAAAAAAAATGAATGTATCCAATAAATTTCATCTTTATCCTCAAGATTTTGACATCTAAAATAAATAAGATATATAATAAAAATATAGAACTTTTATTTTGAGGGTGAATGTTTCCAAAAATATATTTCAGAAATCCTTATGGTAATGAAAACAAGTGTAGAAATCCATGTGTAGGTAAATGGAAGAGAGAGAAATTAAACTAAAATTCTCTGAACTAAAAAGCACATTCTCTAGCGAATTTAAACCTTAGGCAAGAAATGTGGGATTATTCTATAAATTGAGCATTAGGAATCATTATTTACAAATATACAAACAGAAGTTAACTTGAGTTCTTAAACTGAAAGGAATTTCCAGAGAATCCTTTCTGCTGTTAAAATGTTCAGGAAAATATTCTAGAATTCTCTCCCTGGTTCTGGTGCCAGTCCTATGACATGGTTTGGTTTCTAACTCCAGCAGTGAAAGAGAAAGCTAGTTAACACAGTTTTCATTGCTTCATTCATAATTAATTCAGCAAATACCCAGTTGAGCATCTAACCGTGCCAGCCATTGTATTAGGTAAACATGAACACAACAAAAGTTAATGCTTCTAAGGATATGTGACTTTTTGAGGGTAGTGGGGGATTCATTTGAGTGTACAAGAAAACAGCAAATGTGATGATTGTATGGGTTCTGAATAAATTGTTTTTTTTAAATACATGAAATATGGATAAAACTTAGAAAGTAGCTTTACATCTTGTTACTAAAATGCAACTCTATAAAATGGATGATATAAGCTCCATAGTAAATTTATGTTGGTTCCAGTAGAAAGAAGAATCAACACTGTAAAATATCAGATTCAAATCAGAATCTGCACTTTTTGAGTACTCTGTTGTATGTATATAGTTAACACAGCAATGTACATAGAGGTACACATTTCATTAAGCCTTACCCTTGCCTTACAGTGGGAAATGAGTAACTTTCCATAACTCTTCACAGGTAAATCACGGAAGGATAGGATTCCAGGTCAGATCTGAGTCATTCCAAAAGAGCATTCCTGTTCCTTTCCAACTATGCTTTGAATGTTTGAGAACTACAAATGATAGGGGTGTAAGATGAAGTCTACTTCCTCCCCAATTCTTCCTGTCCACTTGTTTCCCTCTCTTGTCATAGGTTTGTTTACAAATACAACGTGTAGATCCATTACAACGTGTAACCCATTAAATAAAGATAGCCGATTCTTTCCAGGCTGCAAAACTTTTTCAGAAGGAATTCTAGATATGGATCATTGAGTTTATATTTTGTAAATGAAGCTACATTTTGATTTTTTTTTTTTCAAACTGAGAGAAAACCATAGTGTTTTGAGTGCATTTCTTAATTTGGTTGGTAAGGCTTCCTTCATATATATATATATGCATACCCTTACCTATTAAACTTTTAGTTTTATACCACAAGTAAAATTATTCTTTAAAAGCAACTTACTATTTTTGTTACAAAATGTATGTCTGATAATTTTTAGACTTTCTACCTTCTAAAGAAAAAAAATAAGTTTTGCAAGCAAACTGTAAAATTTAAAAGTATTCCATAATTTGAATCATTATGTAGTTATTTTGAGAAAAAAAAAAAATCCGAAGTTGAAGTAAATGCATAAGTAGGGGAATATGATTAGGATCTTAACTTCATGGGTTCTTCTGTAAACCTTTTTTTATTGTAGGTCAGATATTTAAATACTTTAATCAGCGTAAAATATTTGACAACAGTAAAGCATTGTATTTCTTTACACCTAAATTTTTTTTCTCGCACATTTTATTTTTCACTTCATTGATACTGATACTTAAATAACATAAACTTACAATATATACACACATATTTCCTTCCAGAACTTGGATGGTCCTAGGATAAGAATCCCAGAAGTCCCCATTCACCAAATTTTGTAATCTTCATTCTTAAATATGACATTTTATTTGTTTGTTACTGTGCTCAGTTTCTTTCCTGCAAGATCCACAGCCATCACTGCCCACTACTGAAGTCTTCCTTAAGTGATTTGTTAGGGAAATATTCAATTAGAAAGCTATCTGAGATGAGTGCCCTGACAACTGTAGAAAGTGATCACTGTGGTCAAGATTTTACTAGTACTAAGAAACTACTCTTCAAAATATTTGAAGTATTTGAGAGGCTACATTATTACATATTGTACTAATTAAGCCTCTGCCTATTAAGTAATTATAGTTGTGAGAATAACTGCTCATTACTTTAAATGAGGTATGAGTCACATTTATTTATATAACAATTAACTTTTTACAAAACAAGGAAAAGGTTGGAGATATAGCATACCTTTTTACCTTCTGTTGGCAGTTTTTCTGAATTAGTTCCAGATAAAGTATCAAAACTTTTCTTACCTTTTTGACTGTTTTACCCTCAAAGGTAGATTTGAACCTACTGCTATGATATAATTTATAAATCTGAAACTGCTCTACACTGCTGACATCACTGGTAAAGTAATATGATTCTTTGCAAAATTATATCCTAAGGTAAAAGTTTTAACTAGTAGATGGGTTGGAAATAAAGCACACACAGGAAAAAAAAAAAAAAAATGGTAGGAAATTATGGGCCAGAATATATTTCTCAAAAGGTTCTGTTTAAAAACTTGATCTTAAAGTATTTTAAATAGGACAGGAAATATTTAACACTGACTGAATGACTAGGAACATTGGCTCAGCTGTAGAATTTGGTAAATTTAATACATTCTGTGTGTTTTCTACTCAGTCAGGTGTCCAGTGTTAATTTACACACTGTCCTACAAAATTTTCACATATATCCTGCTTTTTTTAGTAGCTTTGGGGGACATTGGTCTCTTATGATAGTACAATATCAACTTATGCCTTAGATCCTGGTTTCACAAAGTATACATTTGAAAATCAAAGGAAGATAATTTTATCTGAAGAACAGCCTAAAGAAAGTTATCAGCAGTAGTCAGGTGGCCACTTAATTTAGAACATTTTCCTCTCTATGATTCTGTCATTCACATGAACTTAATCTAGGGTAGTTTAAGATCCATAAAAAAGAACTGAGAGTTAAAGGAAAAATCTGTGGCTCTTAAATGTATGCCACCCAAGATTCAAATGGTGTCTTCAAACAAACTCTACCATGTTTCCATTATTGTTAGAATAGTTTTAAACACATACACAGAGGTTTCTAAGCATGTTTATATTCTGTGTAAGATCAGCTAGGAAAATAGAAGAGACAGAGATTGAAGAAGTTCAGGAAAACAAATCTAGTAAATATTGCTTTTAATCATACCTGCTATGCCTTTATCTGCTAGAGAACCGAGGTGCTCACTTCTGTTTTCATCTGCTCTCTTGCTATTGTCCACATAAAGATACGTGACTAACTTACACATTTTTAAAGTGTAAAGTTAACCTCTGCTTTTTTGCTTTGAGTTCTTCTTTATCATTGATTAATATTCTTAGTTTTGTAGTTAAATATACCTAAAAATATATGCTGTCAGAATCAAAACCACCATAAACTAATGTTGAGGTTTGAAAGTTACATGTGTCTTAGTAGTAGAAGTACAAGTTGTAGTCTCTAAACCCTATGGTCCTTTAAAATGTAACGAGATAAGATACAGATACCTGAAAAATCAATTCAGGGTGAAAGGTAAAGTGCCAGGAAGTTAAGTTTTTGATCACTCTCTTAGCTGAATTCCTATAACTTGTGCTGTTCTGAGGATACTAACTTATGGCACTCATCTTACATGCTTGTTTTCCCCAAAAGGCAGCTAGTTCTTTGATGCAGACAGGACTTCCTGTTTCATCTCAAGCAAGTAAAGCTATGCCTACCTTACAGTAAATATTTGTATAGTTAAATCAGTTTGTAGATGCCTTTTTCTGATGTTGTTTCATCTCTTTTAACTAACTTTGACTACTTTTATAAGTAAAATTCAGAATAACAATACATTTTTAAACAATATTTTTACTTTGAAAATGATACTTTTTTCTTATTATATTTGGTGTGTTCAAACTGTTTTGTTGAACCAGTTTATGTCAGATATTAAGTATATGGCCGTGGCCAGTCATAGCACTTTGTCTTTCAAGAACTGTTTGCACAGCCACTAGTTCAGAAAAACCTTTCCTGGTCTAGGAGATAAGAAAACAGAGAAGTTGTAGACTGACATAATTATCAACAACCCTATTACCTATAAATGTAAAAAGGTGGCTGCAGATGACTTGTCCATTCACCCATTTAACTGGTGCCCATACGGTAGGTGGCAGCACTTAGCAGACTAGAAGTCTTGAAGCTTCTTCACAGAACTCTTTTTCACAGTTTACCTTGTCTTCACAGAAAATAGGAAGTAAGCATATAATGAAAATGTAAGATTTAAATAACTAAGGAAGGTTCCTAACTTCTCTGAGAGTGTGATTCTCAAGGTGGGCTCTTTCCTTGTAATGTCTTTGTCTTGCTTTAGGAAGACTAATGCTGTTGTCAGAAATAGTTCATACATCTTCCCATTCCTTCTGTTTTCTGGAAGTGTTCCTAAGTATTTGGGAACATTTAGCAGTGAGTCTGTCACAGGGCTGGAAGTTTTCTTGTGAAGTCATCTGTAGAGTTCTGTATTGGCATTACCTTTCTTTTCCTGTTTTTTTTGTTTGTTTGTTTGTTTGTTTGTTTTGTTTTGTTTTGTTTCATAATGGTTGATCAGTTGCATTGATCTTCCTAAACCACCTTTTGATTTCTCTCTGTGGTGTCCTGATTTCTCTGATTTCTGCTCTGGCCTTTTATTCTTTTGTCCTGTTTGCTTTAAGTTGCTTTTTTCTCTTTTGTTTTTTGATTGTGTGTGTGTGTGTGTGTGTGTGTGTGTGTGTGTGTGTGTGTGTGTGTGTTTGTTGGTGAATGCTGAAAGGGCATTATCTTAAAGCCTTCACTTTTCTAATACATGTAATGCTATATCTTCTCAGTATTGCTTTACGAAGTGCCCATCTAGAGAATCCTTTCTTTTTGGTCATGCAGACAGTCTTTGCAGTGTTGTCACTTGTCAGCTAAAGTAAGAATTGTAATACAAGTATGAAGAGATAAAGGAGAAAGTTTAAACACTGCTCTATGCCTCATGTATTTTGCAGTCTTATATTAAGAATACAACATTGTGATTCAGGGGAATATCTTTTTAGCAAAAGCATCTTACTGGGTACTTACTAAGGGCATTTATCTACTGTATTTCAATACAAGAGTCCATACAGATAATACTGACATGAAAAGGAAATAATAATAATAATGGAAAGAAAACTAACTTTTATCAGTGATTAATCTCATTAGCTTCCTTTGTTGATTTGTGTTTCTGCATTTGTGACTGGACTGTAATGTAAGGTGATAACAGCTAATCACCTTTATTACTTAAATTTGTTCCTAAACAATTTATATTAGGTTAAGCTATATGTTTGTTTATATTTTCAACCATTTTGCGGAAACTTGTTTTAACTCAACTTTTGATAATCGTAGTTCAAATATAAATGAATACCCGGACTGGATAGTGGGGTAATCACTCAGCATACATAAAATCCTAGGTTCTGTCCTCAGTTCCACATAAAACTAGGTGTGTGTATACTTGCAGTCTTATCATTCTTAGCTACATAGTAGCTAATTCAAGACCAGTCTGAGCTACCTGAGACCCTGCCTTATTAATATGGATGGGATGGATAAACAGATGGACAGACAGACGGATGTATACATGGGTAAAACCAATACCAGTGGTTCATAAAAATAATAGTTAACCTTTATTAAGTGTCTTCCTCTGTTAAGCACTATGCAACCTACTCTTCATTTATCACCACAGGGGAACTTTATACATTGTGAGGGTACAACCATTCTTACTTCATCTTCCTATTAAGGATTCTGAGATTTAGGAATTGAGTAGTCTCTGGTCATGTGACAAAGTAGTGAAGTTAGGACACTTACCCATTCTCTCCAGGGGTCTTACAATATTATATGTATATCTTTATTTTTAAGTCCCTGTTTTAACACATGTTATTCCCAGGTGCCATATGCTCCATTCCAGAACAGATCATATGTACATGGTGGTTCTGTAACAAAATACCAGTGAGATTGAGAGCTGTCACAGTTTTTAAGTATACTGTTTCTATTTTTAAAATACATTCTATGATGTTTGCTCAACAACAAAATCAGCCAGCTAAAAAACACTTAAAATCTCACATTTTGCAGAGATTGTCTTTATTAGAAACCATGTTTGGCTGTATTGATTTAAGTAAACAGCCTGTTAGAAGTCACTACTTTTATTGTACTCTTAACTTACAAGTAGTTATCTTATCCTCCATTAACTCAGAAGAGGAAATTATTTTCTGGTGAAACTCAGTCTTCTAAAGAGACAATATGTTTGAAACATAATATTTGGAGCTAGGTGCACATTTGGCTTATCCAGTTTAATTCCCTACAAAAAGTGCTATGAAAGCTAGGTAATTTGATCTCCATCTTAAGTTATAAAAGCTCATACACATAGAACATAAGTAACTTGCCTAGTGTTTAGTGGTGATGAAGTGTATATTCTTAACCCATAGATCATACTAGGAAGAGATAAAGAAAAAAAAATATCTCTGCTCCCAGAATTAGCATCCTGTTGAGAAATGAAACCTATACGTGTAAATAGTGGCAAAAGTACTCTATACCCAATGTAAAAGATGATGTAGATAAGAAAAATCTTGAATTTGGGGAATCTATAGTACATTCATTAATGAGAAGGAAAGAAAAGACTAAGTGAAAACTATAGAAATTGAGGGGCTTGAAAACACAGCTGGTCATAATCTGATTGGCCTGCTCGTTGATCACCTCCCCCTGAGGGGGGAGCAGCCTTACCAGGCCACAGTAGAGGACAATGCAGCCACTTTTGATGAGAACTGATAGACTAAGATCAGAAAGGAGAGGAGAACCTCCCCTATCAGTAGATTTGGGGAGGGGCATGCATGCAGAAAGGGGAGGGAGGGTGGGATCGGGAGGGGAGGAAGGAGGGGCTTATGGGGGGATACAAAATGAATAAAGTGTAATTAATAAAAAATTTAAAAAAAAAAGAAAACACAGCTGGTAATAGCTATAAAATGTTAAGGCTTGGACATCTTTAACCAGGGTTTGTTTTGGTGGACTGACTAAGCTAAACTAGGTGAATAGATTAATTGTTGAGAAAATAAACTTTTAGGTATTTTGCTGAACTCTCTTTAAAAGGAAGCAGATTTGAATTAGAAACATCATGGCGCTGTAGAAAAAGAATGGCATTCAATCTATACATTTTCAAATTATACATTTTAAAATTATTCTCTTTTAGGTTCACATTTGATGCATAACAAGTCCCTTATCCTAGTGTAGATTAGAAATTATGTATATCGCATGATACCACACTAGATAATGTCTTAACACTACATCACCTATTAACAAGATGAAGCCATAGTCTTCTGGTAACCATGTGACCATGAGTTTCTTTGTTGTTGTTTATAGAACACTAATATCTTCAAGTTAGATAATCTCCATGCATTGGAGGCCAGGCTTGGTATTGGTCATCATTGTCTTCCCAATGCCTGCTTTACCATACCACTTTTATAAAAACGGAAAGAATGAAGTGAAATCCTTATAAGTATTGTTTCTAAAAATGATACATCATAGAAAATACAAAATCTCAGTACTAATAGTCTTCTTTGGTTACATATTTGCAGTATGCTGACCAAACTCATTAGAAGTAATGGAACAAAATGATATATTTCATTGCATTTAATATTGTGTGTTTTTTTTTTCAGCTTGTCTAATCATGACTTGTATGCTATATGTTAATTTTATTGAAACTCTTTAAAGTTTTTAAGAAGTTAAACTATCAGATGCCTCATTTTCCTCTTCAGTCTCTTATCTATATAAAGGTCATTTTTGTTTGGCTACTCTTAAAAGGGAGAAGATGTCAACCGGACACTAGAAGGTGGAAGGAAGCCTCTTCACTACGCAGCAGATTGTGGACAGCTTGAAATCCTGGAATTTCTGTTGCTGAAAGGAGCGGATATTAATGTATGTAGCAAATATACATTATACTTAATGGTATATGTATCATGTATGTAATTGTAGTAATTTGTCATATGGTTTCAGAAATTGTTTGTTGTAGGTATATAAAATAGTTACTTTAAATAATATAGCCCTACACAACCATTCCTTTTTTCCTTAGTTACTTTACGAGTTCTAAAGCTTGGCAAGTTAACACTGTAGGTAGTAAAGTAGATGCTGTCATGTAATAACTCATAAGACCCTTCAATGATAGGTTACACTAGCCTGGACTATGGGACAAGTGTGAGAAAGTCATCAGGCAGGAGCTGTTATCTCCTGACTTAAGCCCTCTATAATTTCAGGATTTTAGGAAATTGTTTTGGTGATCATGATAGTGAAAGGGGTAACTTTTCACCATGTCAGTTAGCCTAATTTGGCAGTCTTCTTTCGCCTCCTAATTGACATTTTTACCCTTCTTCCTTTCTGAACCACACTGACATTTCTATAATAGTGAGAAAGATAGTTTTGGAGAAACTAATGTATCACATCAGTGGCAGATAAAAGATTTGAGCTTAGTTCAGATTTTTATTGCACTCTGATTCCCGAGAAAAGATATTACATGTCGACTTGGGCATCTTGATAATTTTTGAGCAACCAGAAACTTTTCTCTGGAGGTGATTTGTACAGAAAGGAAAATAGGTATTAATTTTGAAATAGTCATAAGAATTCTCCAGTTAGATGTAGACAGGTTTAAAAAGAAAGAAAAGTAAATAAAGTTATGTCTTTGATGTTCTGTAGGCTCCAGATAAACATCATATTACCCCTCTTCTGTCTGCTGTCTATGAGGGTCATGTTTCCTGTGTGAAATTGCTTCTGTCAAAGGTGAGTTCATGTTCATTTTATCACTTGTCTTAAGACCCTTATTATTTTGTAACTGTTTACTCTAAGTGTGGCTGCAGGGACAGAAAACTAGAGGCAGTATCCAAAATTGAATCTAGAACAGTGTTAGTTATAATAGCTGGCTACAGACTGTTTGCATCCAGTTTGTGATTATTAAATATCTTGGCCTAGTTTCCTTCATAAGAAAATCTTATTAAGCAAAAGGAGTCAGCTAAAGTAAGCAAGCAGTAGTGATGTCGTCGTGGATGAGTACAGTTTACACACTGGCACAGGGTCATAGTCCACACTTGGAGTGAAATTTTGCATTTGTTTTCTGTGGTATATACTGAGAAATATATCAAAGATACTTTACTATACAGGGTGTCTAGTTTGTTGATGTGATTGAAATAGTGATGAGTCTGGGAGTTTTCTTATGTTTTTGTCTTTGTTAATATAAGCTGTGATACACGGATCCAGCCGTAGGAGCAACCACTTAGTAGCAGCCATTCCAGCTGTGTTATATGCTGTAAGGGACGAAATCTCTATAGAAACCAAGCTTGGATTTCGTGACCATACACAATAGAGAGTGATAGTCTCATTTCTACTTGGGTATCTTAGATTACGGCCTGCTAAAAGAAAGCAGCAAGGAAAAAGAAGAAGAAAAAAAACTAAATTAGTAAATGTGTATAAAGGTTTGTCAAGTGCCTGACACAGAATATTTATATAATCAGTAGAGTAGTTTTTATTAATAACTAAGACCAAAGGTGGGCTTTACATTTTTGTTGCTTCAGTTTTAATACAGCAAAGAATTAGGGAAGATAACGTACTTTATCTTAACACTGACTCACTACCTCCTTAGAGCTCTACAGCATGTCCTATAATATTGGTGTTGCATTCTAACCTTGGTTTCATATTGAAAAAAAACTAGGTATATGTAAATTGTGGTTTACATTCTTTTGTATTCTGTATGTATATTAACATTTTAAAATACCATATATTCCTATGAATAATACAGACCTTCAAAAACTAAAATAAATGAAAAATGATACTCTGCCATTTAAGTGAATCTAGTATGAGTGATCTCAAAGATTTCCATATGCTATCATTGTCAAGTTTCATCCCTGGGGATTTTTTCTTTCTTTTTCAAACACTTATTGCTAAAGGCTACAGATACTGATTAAAATTTTCTGAAAGATTTATTCCAATAGTAATAGGCTGTCTATAAAAGATACTTAAGCCCAGTTTACATAGACTTCAATAAAGTCTTACTAGCTTATGTACTATATGGTTGGACACAGTTTAATCCTAGATGTACACCACATAGCATGAACTTTTTTCATGTGTTCTTCCTCAGCGTTGACTGAATGTCCATGACCTATGCCTGTCATCTAGCTAAGTATAATAGTTAAAGAAATGGGGCCATGGACAAGGAGGGGAATTCATTCTTTCACTGACCTCTGCTCAGCAAAGTGTTTCGTTCTCTGAAAATAGAACCCTCTGGGATCCTTCTAAATAGGATTATTTACTAAATTCAGTGTGTTTTTTTACTCTTAGTTATTTCTTGAACTATAGACAGACTTTTTTTTTTCCTTTCTGATATACTTGTTTTTCTTCATAAGAAAACAAAAAAGACATAGTTATCCTAGAGCTAGTCACTGTTCTACATTCTTTAGGCTCATAATATGCTTCTTCAACTCATTTAGACCTGTGTTTTAAAGTTTCCATTAGTAAAGAATATTCTGGTAAAGAATTCCTAAAAAGCCAACTTGATTTGCATTATGGTGTCATAATAAATGCTTTATAAATATGTGCCATGTTGCCAGATTACTGAGTTGTCTTAACTAGTTTGTTATTTTATATTCTTTTGGGTCTATGCATTGTTTTGTTGTCAAATAAATGACATTTGAAAAATCTGTACTGGTGGCAGATTAATTACAATTTTGTGGAGCTGGTGTCTTGTGAATTTTTTTTAACATGTTGTAAAGCAATGGAGAAAATTTTAGTTCTGCATTCTCAAAATTAATTACTTTGATTTTATTATTGTATGAGCTTTTTTAATGGACATGCTATAGTTTTCTTAGCCAGTCTTTTTCTTTAATCAATAATGCTTCTTTAGAAATTATTAATTGCTAAAAGAGGGCTATCCTAACACATAGTCAAATATTTGTATTAAGTCATCAAACCTAGAATCTTTATAGATTCCAGAATTGCTCATGTTTCTCATTTCTTATCCAGCTAATATATATTTGTTAGCATAAGAAAGGGGTAAAATAATAAGCAGCAATTTAGAAACACTCAGTATGATCACAGCTAGTAAGTCACAGAAATAAAGAAAAATGCCAGAATCAAAACTGTATGTGCTAAGTAATAATTTATTCTCAAGTCAGATACCACAAGTGTTTATCTCTTTTTATGGATAAGGAGATCTATCTGCCTGAAGATGTAACAGATTTTAACAGATTCCAATATCTGTTCCAAGGTGTTTGATTCAACAGCCTGTGTTATCTCTACTACTTAGAAATGCCTTTGGAAACAATCAGAGCAGTTTTGAGGCATGAAACATACCTGTATATAGACATGCAGACTAATGTTTAATTGCTGGGCTGATAAATTAGAAAACTGCAGATATCTACAGATAAAAGACCTTGATTTCAAGACTAAGGTCTAGCCACATGTCCTTACCTCTTGTTTTGTTGGGGTTTTTAAGGGGAGTTGTTTTTGGTTTTATTGTTTTGTGTGTGTTCCCACCCACTGACTCAAAAGATGTTTTGGTTTTTTTTTTAATTAATGAACTAATGACTATATTGGATCATACAACGGGGAGTCATTAGATAAGAAATGATGGTGAACCCTGAAAACACAGAAAGTAAGGTAGAGTCAAAGAAAACATTTTCAACTGTATACTAGACAGGATTTTTACAAAAGGTAGGAGCTGCACCAAGGCTGCTCCAAGCTCAGGTACTTGGTATCCTGATCAGCAAGTGGCATAGAAGTTTGATGTGCTTCAGGAAGAAGCACAGTGCAAGAATCAGAAAGAAAAATTATAGTGGGAGTAAATCTAAGCAGATCTTAAAATACAAAATAAATATTAGCTAAGAGGAGAGAATTGGTAAAAAGTGAGTGTATGATATTGACACCCATGAGAGAAGAATGATGACTACACAGCATCAAGTATAAGGACCAAGATCACTATGCTTCAGCCTGTTTTTATCAAAGCAAAACAGACTGTGTAATCATGTGTCATTTAGAATAGTAATTATCTCAGTTGAAAAAAGTTCTCCCTTTTGCCCTAAAACGTCTTTGCCAGGAAATTCTCTGAAATGTGAGCAGTTCTATAAAAATATAGGCCAGGCTTCTATGATCTTAGTATTTGGGAAGTGGAGTCAGGCTATATAGAGAGTTCAAGACCAGTATGAGCTACTAATAAGTATACATGTTATGTGTGTCAGGGTTTGTTTTGGGGGTGGGGTTACAACATGTTCTGTGCCTTTGCAAGCCATGTGGTCTTAGAGGAATTCTTTTAAATAGACATGTTACATCCTAGCATAAGAAAATACAGTGCCATGAAATGAAAATTCCATTAAAATTTCAAGGCACCATATTCTTCCTGTATCTTAGATTGTAAAAACAGATAGCATATTTGTTTCTTTTACTAACTATTTTGCATTTTAAGGCTTTATTTTCTGAGAAGAAGCCCAAAGAAACTTTGTTTTCCTTTCTTATACTATAGCAAAAATCTTAGCTTCTTGAGAAGTCTACATGTAAGGGGAAACATGTAACAAGTCGTTATTCTGCATCTCTATTTTAGTGATTCACCACGATTTCGGATCACTCTGTAAGCTGTTTCTCTCATTTGTTACAAAATTGTTCTGCTAAGAAAATAAGCAAAGTCATCTTCTCTGTTAACAAGGATAGATTTTGTTTTTAATTGTTTAGATAGCTCACAAGTGTAGTAGGTTTCCTTATGGTTTTTTCTCATATGTACTTAGTTAACCATCTCCCTATTCCCTCTTTCTCACCATGCACCCTCTCCCCACTTAAATACTCTGCCGCCAGTGTTCTCTGCTCCCACTCAGGTTCACCTATGTTCTACTACTCATTTTTCTATTTTGTGTCCCTTTCTACTTTCTGAGTCTCTATACATATTCTCACATAAATACAACAGAAAATTAGGAGTGAGGATCCACAGTGGAGGGAGAGCATTTCATGAGCCTTGGTCATCTCAGTGCAGGATTTTCTAGTCCCAACCACTGATGTTTTTAATGAACATGTTCTGTACTTTCTATTTCAAGTCCCTGAACAGTTGAGTCACCAGGAATGTGTCTAGTATATTTTGTGACTTGAAGTGAAAATTAGATATATAAGATATAAGAGGGTGCCAGAAGTCTGCCTTTGTAGCACAAGCAAACAGATGAGCTCGGAGGGATAGCCATTTTTATTCAAATTATTCACTAACTCAAGCCTAGTAGATAAGTTTGGTTTCAGATAGTTTTAGGCACACTGACTCAAAGATTCAACAGTTGCCCTTCTCGGTTGCTTTATTTTAAGAAGAGATTGGACAACAAAGAGACTAGCAACATGCTTTAAAGAATTTACCCTGTAGAAAGTAAAGAACTGTTCTGATAGGTTTATAAATGCCATGCACAAATGTGCCATTTTAAATTTATTATTTTCATCCATTTAGCTCTTTCAAGCTGGGGTACATTATTATTGTAGATAGTTTCTGCTGGTGACATGTACTGTGTATTGTAACACCTATTTCTTCTCAGTTCTGCTTCCCAGTAGCTCTGGCTTTGAGCAAATTCCTTATCATCTCATCATCTCATTTTTTGTAACATGGGTCCAGTACTCACCTCATGCAGTCCATAATCTGATAAAGTAACTCATAGCTACGTAATATTCCCAATGTGCAAATACTTTTTGAGTGTTTAAAATCGATCAGGCCACTTAATTTATCCCAATAATTCTATGAACAAGGGATGGTGAGAAGGGCATATTTTATGGTTGGGAAAACTACACAGGAGTGGGGAAACTTGTCCAAGCTCACACAGCTGGTGATCTCTTAGTTCATTTTCTGCTGGTGTTTAACAAAATGGTACAACCTGTTTAATTTCTAATGAATAAGAATTCGGTTGACTTGTCTTTGAGGGCTGGGCAGTATAAGCATATGGTACTAGTAACTTTCAAGAGCCATTGTGCTTCATCATCCTCTGTCACGTTGGCAAGATTAACCGTCACAGGGCCACACATTCAAACCCGAACAGTTATGGACATCGACACCAGCTCAGGTTGTCTCCAGTGTTCCTCTGTAACCCACAGCATTAAAGCCAAAAACAGTGTGCTGTATATGTAAGCTATTTGCTGCAGTGCCTAGCACTATAAATTGTCAGTAAATACTATTACTAGTCAGGATTGATAGACTTATCAGAATAGGGAAGACTTGCTTCTATAGGAATGAGGAGTTCCTGAAACATACTTGATGTAAGAACTTTGTTTCAGGGGTCAAAAACTTAAAACTTGAAATGTTCCAACTACTAGAAGTGTTCAATACTGAATATCCTTGGAGAAAACAATTTTAAAGATGCATTTGTATTTATTCCATCCTATTTTCATGAAAAAAAATAATGTAAAACCTTCAAATATTATTTTTATTCTTCCTAACAAAAAGTTTGCATTAGAGACATTAACATCTAAATTCACAAGAAATAACAGAACAAATGCACATCATTATATTTGCACCTGGAAGTTAACAGTAGTCACTGCGTCCAAATAAAATGAAATGTAATATTGTACAACATTGGTCTTAATGTGTATTGGGGGGGCTGGGAGGATCAGTCTTACAGTCATAAGTTATGGTAGTTACTTGGAAAGCTTTTGAAGAACTTGACTCTTAAAAGCTAAGTGAAGTTGGAGCTGGAGAGAGACATCAGTAAATACTTGCTGTATAAACATAAGGACTGAGTTCAAGTTCATAGTATCCACATAAAAGCTGGGCATAGCAGTGCTCCATTGTAACCTCAGTTCCCGGGGAGATGGAAACAAGAGGATCCATAGAGCTCACTAGCCAGCCAGACTGCTAGCCATTTGGTGAGCTGCAGCTTTAGTGAGATATCCTGTCTCAAAAAAATAAATAAATAAAGTAGGACACAGTTAAGGAAGACATTCAACATTGACCTTTGGCATCTACATACACATGTATACATACAGAACACACACACATCCCAAATTTAAAAGGTTAAGAGTTTGTTAGAGTTGATTGGGTGGGAAGATAAAGAACAGCTGAGACAGACAATACCAGCAACATTTAGAACACATAGCCCACCAAATAAATAAAAACTTTCAAACAGTACTACATTTAATGTGTGTGTTATTCTCCATTGCACAGTGAATATATTGTTACAGGCAAGGTAGTGCAGATGGAAACTCCTAGCCATGAAGTTCAGAGACAGGCATTTTAAGATCTGGATCCATTGCATAAAACCAGTAAACAGATGAACCCAGTTAATGGTCTTTATGATCTGGACTACTCCAAGGAAAGTAGTACTTGTCCTGTTTTTAATACAGTATTTGCCTCCCTAGTTGTACATTTGATTCTTTTCTGAACCATTTGGATTATGATGTAGGAGAAACCATTTCCCTTCCTTAGGTACCGTACAACATAGTAAATATTTTCTATGAAGGGCCAGATAGTAAATACTTTAGAATTCTTGGACCAAATGGTATGTTTATACTATTCATCTGTGTCACTACAGCACCAAAACAGCCATAAACTACTTATAAATGAGTGAGCAGCTGGAAGTTTTAATTAGCAAAACTATCTGTCACTTAATTGACGGTCAATCGGTAGTTGAATTAACTTATAAACTGTCTTTAAAATGTTTCTTGAATACTGATGTAGCTCAGTGCTACAGCACTTGCCTTTAAATAAGCAGGTCGTTGAGTTTAATTGTGTGTGTGTGTGTGTGTGTGTGTGTGTGTGTGTGTGTGTGTGTGTGTGTGTTTTCATGTGTTCTCAGGTTTAAACAGATGAGATGATAGATTCTGTCTCTGTAAGAACTTTCTTTTAAGACATACAGATAAGTTACAAAAGGAAACTGTCATATCCTGACATTTTTTGCAACAAAAGCCATGGGTAATTTTCAACTAAATATGGCACAGAATACAGGACTATAACTGGAAACTCCTTTGCTAACTGACCTTAAACAAATTTCTTCTCTCTCTGAACTTAAGAATTCCAATCTACAAAATAGTTAATTAACAGTGCCTTCTTTATAACACTGCTGTGGAAAAAAAAAATTGTCTATACTATTATGTTAAAAACCTAGAACTACCAAAATGTAAGGGTCATAATACTGTTCAGTATTAAATTAGATGTCATGATCTAAGCTGTCTTTATATGGTGTATCCTGTACTTGCAAGTTAAATGTGCTATCAAGTCCTGTACCAGTAAATAAAATTTTACAACTTATGTAATTTTATGTATTTGAATGGTTTCTGATGTCACTAAATATCAAATCCATTTTTAGTAGTCTCCAAAATGGAATAGTATCTGTAAGTTTCTTGGCAATGGCATTATTTAAATACACATTCAGACAGTTGAAGTCTCTGAGTTTGCAGTATCCTCACAGTAGGAAATGGGGCACACACTGAGGTGGAGTGATAGGAAAGGGAGTTTGGATGCACATGTTCACTGCTGTAAGAGACTGATGTGCCTGAGCATGTGTGCAGCAAGGGTACAGTTATTCCTAAATATGCAGCTACACCAAGAGACATGCAGAAGGTTTTTTCATTAAACAGACATGTAATGAGCACTAGTGAATTTGAGGCAGTCTCCAAGGTGTCATGTTACAGAAATGACTACATTAAAGACCTTGTCCTAATGGATTGCAGCCTGAGTTTGTAAAGTTGTCTGTTACTCCAGTGAGGACAAAAGAGGAGTGGGGCTCAGTTGTAACAGAACCCCCTGTTATTGGAATCTAAGCAAGACTGGGTCTCAAAATAAAATGCCTAATGGTTACAGCCCAAGGCTAAGCCACTGGCTCTGATATATATACAGTACACATATAATACATACGTAGATAAGTATTATATATATAATATATGTATTATCATTAACCTACCATCTGTACCTTGCAAACCCTGTGGTCTTTATGGTTACAAAATGAGTATTGTACCTGCAAGGATTATCTGTTTGGAAAGGAGGATGAGGAAAGGGGCTGAGAATGTTTTTCTGGGCTTTTACTGGGGAAAGTAGATAGATAGATAGATAGATAGATAGATAGATAGATAGATAGATAG
>NW_026586550.1:9554605-9587805 GCF_907164565.1 Psammomys obesus
TAGATAGATAGATAGATAGATAGATAGATAGATAGATAGATAGATAGATAGATAGATAGAGGCAGTGATGCATAAGAAAAGCTGAAATTATACCAGATGGCCACCTCTAGCTTGAAGGGAGCATTGGAATTCCATTTCTTTTCAAACTCTATGTGTAAAGGGAAAGCAAACATAAAGAGATTCCATTGACCTTCATGAGAGACAGCATACAGTGTTCAGCTCAGTATGATAAACAACACACTGTGGGCACACAAATGCAGGAGCCAACTGCTTGGGAGATTTCGAAATACTTCATAGAATGTAACAACTGAATAGGAGTTAATTGAGTGGAAGAACAAATAATTTTTTGTTCCTTTACATTTTTCAGTTGGTAGGCTATTTAATATGAAATAAAGGAAAATACACTGCTTTCATTTAAACACTAGGAATATATAGGGGGAAAAAAGTGAAGCACATCCTCAGACCTCTGAGACTGCATTTTTCTAAAGGCAGAAATTTTAATTTCAGATAGTAACAAGTACTTCAAGAAAAAAAAATAGGAAATGCCTTTGTAATGCTAAAAAAAAAGTTAATTATTAGGGTAGAAAATTTCTTGAGTGTATTATATGTTTCTCTTAAGTATAATTAAATATTTCTTTAAAGATTTATCCTGTTTGGGGTCTTTTGCAAGCCCTTTAGAATAAAAGACTAACAAGATTGGCTCCTGCTGACAACATATTTGCTATGGTAAAGGAGCAAGTTTATAAGGAAAAATGTCAGTTTTAAATTAGGAAATGTTGAATTTGAGGTATTTGTGATACTTGATATAGATAAATTTTGAAGCAGATAGGGAAGGAGGGAGGGTGAGGTTTAAAGTTTAAGGTAGAAGTTCAGGGTAAAGATAAAGGAGCAAAGTATTGTGAAAAGAAAATTTTTTTTTTTGTATTATTAGTTACAGTTTGTTAGCTGTATCCCGCTCCCTCATTCCTTCCCAATTCAACCCTCCCTCCCTCATCTCCTCCCTACCCCTTTCCAAGTCCACTGATACAGGAGGACTGTCTCCCCTTTCATCTGACCCTGGTTTATCAGGTATCTTCAGGACTGGCTGCCAAGTCCTCCTCTATGGCCTAGCAGGGCTGCTCCTCCCTCGGGGCAGCGGGGGAGGTCAAAGAGCCCGCCATTGAGTTCATGTCAGAAATAGTCCCTGTTCCCCTTAATAGGGAACACACTTGGATACTAAGCTACCATGGGCTACATCCGAGCAGAGGTTCTAGGTTATATCCATACATGGTCCTTGGTTGGAGAAATAGTCTCAGAAAAGACCACTGTGTCTAGATATATTTGGTCCTTGTGGAGCTCCTGTCCTCTCCAGGTCATACTAACCCCTTCTTTGTGAAAATTTTTTTGAGTGACTGCTTAGGAAAGAGTTAATATGTAAAAGGGGAGGGAACTGAAAAAAGAAGTCAAGTATACTCTTGGAGTCCAGTGGATGTGTGTTCAGCAAAGGGTAGCATTAAAATGGCATGTACCACTAACATAACTCTTAAGATAATCAACAGGAGCTCAGAAGGTTGGAGAGTTTTAACAGTATAAAAGGGAATTGAGGTGTCATTCAAGGCAGAAGAAGCAACAAGGAAAGAAGCTGCAGGTACAAAATGGAGATGGAGACCAAAAGGTATATAGGTTTTCTAGAGGCTACAATGTTGAATAGAAAGTATTTAGCAAGAAAGAAGAGATAAGGTAATATTCTAAACACCATGACCAAAAGCAGCCTATGGGAGAAAAGGTTTATTCAGCCTACACATCCAGGTCACTGTCAATCTCTGAGAGATGTCAGGGCAGTCTCAAAAGCAGCAACTGAGGCAGAAGCAGTGGGGGAACACCGCTTCTGGCTGTCTCTGGCCCATGCTCAACTAGCGTTCTGATTTTTGGATTTGGGGTTTTTTGGGTTTGGTTTGGTTTGGTTTGGATTTTGTTTGTTTGTTTTTGTCATTGTTGTTTTGGTTTTTTGAAATAGGGTTTCTCTGTGGATCCTTGGGTGTCCTGGACTCACTTTGTAGACCAAGCTGGCCTTGAACTCAGTGATCTGCCTTCCTCTGCCTCCTGAGTGCTGGGATTACAGGCATGTGCCACCGTACCTCACTTAACTAGGTTTCTTATGCAAGTCAGGCCCCATCTGCCTAAGGATGATGCCACCCACACTAGTCAAGATAATCTCTCATAGACATAGCCACAGGCAGTCTGGTCCGGGAAGTTGAAGTTCTCTCTTCCCAGGTGACTCTAGGTGTGTCAAGTTGATGAAAATTAAGCAGGTGGTGAGAAAATTGCTTGTGTTTTTTTGTTATTTTTCTTCATTTTCATTTATGAGGATGCCACTAAAAGCTCTTAGAAAGGTGAAGAAGATTGTCAGCATTGTGTTTGAGAAAGATCCAGATAAATGTGAGTAGTCTAAATTGCATGATAAAGAAGTAAAACCAGATAGGAAACTATTGCATCTAAATGTTGAGAAGATCCTGAAAATAATGATTGCAGTGGAGAAGCAAGGGCTAATAGGAAATGTTAAGATAGTACAGATTTAGTACCTGGTTATAAAGTCAACAAGAAAAGGTTCATAGTTTCTCACATTTCTTGCTAAGTTCTTCACCATGAGAGAGAGAACACTGAAAAGGAGTAAGCTTGTAGAGAAAGGTGACAGGCTTGTTTTAGGATATGTTGTTCAGCATGGGAGTAAAGCTACCTGAGCTAGCTAATGAGAAGCACCCGAGCAAGTGTTACAGCAATCTATAATGAATGGGGAATGTATAGGGGCAGTCAGAGAGGGTGGAAGGACTTGGAAAAAGAGCAGGGAAGAGCAGGCCAAACAAAGCAGAGAATGGGGAGATCCTGTCTTGAGAATGGGTGTATTGAGTTAGGGATTTGACAGTTCTCACTGCTCAGATACATTAACACCCAGTGAACTCAGCGTTTAGAGAATATTATTTCCTTGTTTCAAAGTATTTTTAGAGCAGTTTACGTCAGTTGCCAGTTGTGTGCTATATCTATTTTTCCTTTTCTAAGGAAGAGAACCTCAGGGTTTTAGTACTATATATGGCAACCCAAATGAGATGTGCACAGAGTGTATGTGCCATTTCCAAATCATCACCTGAAGTAGGACTGCTATGCGCGTGCCCACCCCAACCCCCAGCCCTGTCACTGCCACCATCACTCCTAATCTAGCAAGCTGAAGGCAAGTGTACACCACCTTTCTACCAAAGGGACACAAAAAGTACTCATGGGAGAAAAACAAGACAAAAGAACCTATATGCTTAAATAACCTTCTGAATAAATTTGTCTTCCATTTTATTTTTCTAGTTTACCCTAACAGTAACAAGTAAGTTCAAAAGTTTGTTGTTTGCAGATGAATAAGACTGAGAAGGCTGGAGCTGTTACCGTAGATATATCACAGTATTTCACTGTGTATAGTTCCTTCTATTTGTAAGGGCTGCACGGAGTTACAGTATTGGAATAACAGAACTAAGAATAGTAGTTGTTACATGCCACAGAAAGCAGTATTTATCCCAAATAATTAAACATTGTTATTACATTTTAAATTTGAGAGTCAACATACAGTTTTTTCAGGCCAGAATGTATAAGTTAATTTTAACATATACAAAAGTTGGCAAATTAAAAGATCCTCAAGGAGAATGACAGGCAAAGCCAGGAGGGTATCTAATGATACTATATTATGAGAGACACTATGCCATCAAGATGTATGAAGAAGCCTAGATTCAAGTAACTATTTAAATGTTCAAAGAAAATGGTGCACTAAGTACAAGAAAGTGGGAGTCTGAGGAAGAGGATGTTGGTAAGCTAAGACTCATCTCTGCGGCAGGAAATCAAAGCCAGTAACTCAAATAGTAACAGGAGCATATTATCTAAAGCTATAGAAATTATCACATAACTAAAAATGAATGTACAAAAATAACTTGCTTCCTCAAGAAAGGATGGGACCAGATATACCTAAATTCTCCAGTAACTTTATTAGTCTCAAAAGCCATTTTCCTTAATATTCTCACCCATGTTGACAGGTTCATTATTTTTCATGTTATTATAGGATGTCTTTTACTTTCATTTAAAATACTAACATTAGTTGTAACTTATAGAGTTAGAAGTATTTTGTCAGCTAAATGTTGGCATAATAGTAATTCAAACTAATAGGAACTTTTTGAAAAGATGTTTGGCTAGTGAGAGAATTATTGAAAAGTGGAAGCTGGAGAGCTGGGGCCTTGAGGAGCAGGGATCTTTCAGGTGTTTGGTCTAGGTGAAACCACAGTTAAGGGAGCTCCAACTCTCTGTGGTCACTTCCATTCCTCCCCATAACTCCTCCCAACTGTGCGTGTATGCATGTGTCTCTGTCCATTTATCCCACAGAAGGTAATTGGTACTGACTATATTTTGCTGGATATGAGGCCATCCACTGAAAAGTAGCTGACCTACCAGGAATGATGCCCTTAAAAAGGTCCCTCCCAGAAGCCAAGGAATATAGGAATATTACTGCTTTGAAACTTGGTTGATTAGACAATTATGATAAGTAAAAGCTGATCCACTATTTTCCGTGCTATTGTAGAGGTGGTAGTGGTAGTTTAAATGAGAATGTTCCCCATAGACTCATAATTGATGCTTGGTCCCTGGTTGGTAGAACTGTTTTGGGAAGGATTAGGAGGTGTGGCCATCTGCAGTTGGGCTTTGAAGTTTCCGAAGTCCACAGCATTCCCAGTCTCTTACTCTCTACTTTGCACTTATGGATCAGATGTACGCTCTCAGCTACTGCTCTTGTGTCATGCTGCTGTCATTGCTCCTCACCATGATGGTCATAGACCAACTCTACAAAACTGTAAGCAAGGCCCCAAGTAAATGCTTTCTCTTATAACTTACCTTGATCATGGTGTTTCTTCACAGCAGAACAGTAACTAAGACAGTTGTTTTGTTTCTTATAATTTCTAACACTTGAAAAATAACACTGCCTTCTTAATTTTGTTTTATCTTATTAGTGTGGGAGGGGGAGACATGTGCATGTCATAGCATAGTGTTAAAGACAGAGGACAACTTTCCAGAGTTGGATTAGTCCTTCTACGATGGGTTCCAGGGATCAAAGTATAAGAGGCCTATGTTACATAGCCCCTTCTGGCATTCTTTCCCTAGTGTGGGTTCAGTTAATGAAGGTTTTTTCTTCTCTTTTCCAGGGTGCTGATAAGACTGTAAAAGGCCCAGATGGACTGACCGCCCTTGAAGCCACTGACAACCAGGCAATCAAAGCTCTTCTCCAGTGATGGATGGAAGGACTAATAACGTGGGAAGAATGACTCTCCTGTGGCCTCACATTGCTGCCTGTCTGTCTGTCACTTTCTATCTGCCAGCTTCTTCAGCTAAATACTTTTAAGAGGAGTGAGGGGAGAGAGAAATTCATAACAAATCAGACTACGGGGGGGAGGGGGGACACGTGTTTTGGAGGAGCAGCGGGGAATGTGATCAGGCTTTTACTAGGATTCCTGATCAAACCAGCCTCTTTTCTGTTTCCAGTAAAATATATAGCTTATACCCAAGGGAGAGCAAAAATACAGTGTACTGGAATCATTGGACCTTCTCAGCTCCCTAGCTAATTTATTAGTGTATTGAAGGTCTGACCGTACAAGGCCGACTGTGCTTATTTGGTAGCCCTAGCTGTGAGCAGTAGTGGCTGCTGTTATGTCAACTTAGGGTGCTGAGATAAGCAATCAGCTACAGCCTTCTGCCTTAAGAATGCACTCTCCTGGGGGTTCCTGGCTAGTTAAGAGTGCTGCCTGCGGTTAGTGACCAAAATCTTTCTTGAATGACTTTAATCTTTATGTGAAAGCTTAGGTAAGGTAAGGAACAGCGCACCCCTAAATTGCTGGATGCCTAAACTTTGGATTTTCTCTCCCCTTTCACATCAATTTCATGTCTCTTTAGATAAAACTGACTAGTTTTATTTATAAAATGTTAAATTCTAGGAGCCTAAAGGAGGAATCATTCCAGTATGCTTATTTCTTTTTTCTCCTTTAGACTCAGACATTTATATAACATTGAAACACTTTGAGACTCCTTCTGGTAGTAAAGGAGATTTAAAAATAAAATCATAGCCATAAGCGTGTTAGTATCTTATAAAGAGAGAACAGTTGTCTTAGTACCTATGGATTTTCTTCATTTGCTTTTTGAGTGAATCGGCCTTCGTTGTATTTTGGAGAATGAAGACTATTCTTTGGAATGCCTCTCTAAGACCCACCAGGGATGCTGATTTTGTAGTGCACCAAAGCTATCACTGGGGTGAGATGTACTATTTGGACAGATGGAACCTCATCCTTTCAAAAACGTTCTTGTTACCAGGGTTTCCTGAGCTGTTATAGACTCCTGCTGGGCCAACACCACCCCACCTACATAGTATTTTTGTTTCTCTTCACAGTCATGCACTGCACATATGTAACAACTTCAGAATGCATTCGGTGTTCTTAGAATACAGTGCCCTAAAATGGTGTTCTTAGTACCTACAGAAATTTTAAATTCATCTCTAAATTTTTATTTTATGAACAATAAAGTGAATTAAAGCATACAACCTTAAATTTGATAGCCTACATTTAAAGTATTAAGATTTCTTTGACTTTTGACTTGCCATTCTTACAGGCTTACAAAAACTATTAGTCTTTCCCTAGCCAGTCATGCAATAATTGAATGTACCTCAAATTTTTAAAGGGTGGGTGGGATAGGGACTTATATTCACATATGGATAATAAAACTTAATAATGATTTTTTTTTAAGGCAATGTAGCATTCTATACCAGGGATAAACTATTACCATGAACAGTCAGCCTATCTAAAAACTATTGATCAATTGATAATTGGTTGGTTGGTTGGTTGGTTGGTTGGGCGTGTGTGTGTGTGTGTGTGTGTGTGTGTGTGTGTGTGTGTGTGTGTTCCTATGAACTCTTTTTTTATCCTGTGGCTTTTTTCACTTTCAACTAACCTGACCCTGTGATTTTTCTATGTCCAAGAAAACAGTCACAAAACAGTACTTTAAATACTTTGATATATTTGGCTAACTCTGCTTAGTGCAGCCTACTAGAGTTGGACATCCTACACTTGATCTTAGCCAAAAGGCCAAAAAGCTGTAGAGTTACACATCCTGGTAGGAAGTGGGGGGCACTCAATCAGTCTGTAACTATCATAATGCAACAGGGTGTTTTGAGACCTTTGTTTTCACCTCTTGGCATACTATTTTAAAAGCTTGAATTGTACCCTTCACACAATTTTCAGTTTGTATTTCAGAATGTTCTGTTACAGTTGGCTATTGCAGAGAGTTTATTGTCTTATCATTCCTAAACTTGGGTCTGCTTTCTACAGTCATTATGGTACCGAAACCATTTGATTCTTTGTACAGTTTATCCTGGTGTTCCTTGTAATGAAGTAGAGGCTCTTTCGCCTTCCCTCCTTTGTTGGCCATTTTGTAAACCCATAGCTATGAAGTGATTGCTTAAGAAAATAGCATATAAACATAGACTAGGATAGACTGACCAGGATGGTTTACAGTTTCTTTTAAAATAAAATAAAATAAACAAACAAAAAAAAACTAGGTTATTTATAATGTATTTCTAAACCACTTGGTAGAGAAATTCATGGCAATTAATGTTAATATTTTTGAATAAATGAAGCTACAATGTCTGCTTTTGGTACTACACGCATTAATAAAAGGTTAAGTTTTGTTCTCCACTGAAGTACTATTTAACATCTCAGAAATTAAAACCTGCATGTTCTATAGTTTTATATTAAATCCATCATTTCATATGCACTGTATCAAGTAAAAACAGGTAACTGCCTGTTGATGATTAGTGTACTAACAAATCCACCCACAGCTTCGTGCTGGCATATGTAGATTTGAGTTAACAGCACTTGCATATCCTGTGTAGTTCTGTGCACGGCTCACCTGTGTAGAAGCAGCTGGGCACAGAAGAAAGGAGAATCTGCTGCATGTGGAAGCTCAACAAGTAGCCTTCTGTTCGTTTATCCCTTACCCAGGTAAAGGAGCTTCAGTTTCTTTGTACTTGATTTTTTAACTTCAGCTGAGCTGCTGTTTCCTCATGTAATATTGTATACTCGGTTGTGTATAGAAGAAGCTGGTAAGAGTGCCCTCCTACATAAATAAGCAATTGCAGTGTTTTGCATGCAAAATCTAAAACTTTAAATTGTCCTGATTCTATTTTGTAAATGGAGAAACAATCAATCTTTCTAAGCAGTATGGAGGAAGACTAGTGCTTTGTGCATTTTTGGTATATTTGAGTTCATGTTTCCACAATGTCATTCCCTTCGACACAGTTGGGTTTCTCATAAGTGCCCTAGTTCATGTACATCCGAATGCTAACTAATACTGTGTTTAAGTTTTGTGTTGCAAGAACAAATGGAATAAACTTGAATTGTGCTATAGAGAACATGTCAGCAACATGTTTATCCCCATCACTGTCGCCTTCCTTTCCAGACTTTCTTCAACTATGAAAATCTTGGCTGACGTGAGCTTTTAATCTGATTTTATCCCACTTCTTGAAGAAATAAGTAGAGAAAGACACCAAATATTAAAGACTTGGTGGGAATAGATTGTGCTACTCATGGAGAGGATTTTTTTTTTTTTAGCTTCAGTATTAGTCTTCTGATACACATTGTTGCTGTTATAGGTTCAGGAACCCACCCTAACTGACTGGAACAAGATACAGCCAATAGCCACTAAAGCATCAGAGTTCTGATTGGCATTGAAGAAGACAGGATCATGCGCTCTCTTTGTGAGCCTTTCATTGCTCAGATTGCTGCTTGTTTCTTGGAGACCTATATTTTAGAGTGTACTTTTTTTTGATAAATGATCTTTGAATCTCAAAACTAAACCAGATTATATATAAAATTGGTTTGATTCTGTTGTAATCTTATTGAAACAAGAAAACTTTTTAAAGGTATCTGTTAACTAAAATCAGGAATCAAAACATGACAGTGCTATGATATAGCAAACCCTATTGTTGGTTAAAGTATAAACAGATAGCTGCTATGGCTTTCGGTAAATGTGTTCATAGAAAAATTTTCAGATAAAATTCTCAGTTTAAGAATCAAGTCTAGGAGGCTGGAGAAGTGGCTTAGCATTTAAGAGTACTAGCTGCATGGCAACCTACAACTGTCTGTAACTCCAGTTCCAGAGGACCAAACACCCTCACACAGATACATATAAAAGCAAAACACCATTGCATATAAAATAAAAATAAATTTAAAAAACAATCAAAAGTCTGTAAGAAGAGCCTTCAGTCTGTTTAAATTGTTCTAAAAGGAATGGAGACCTTTTATATAACACTTGAACAAACTAGTGATGTGGGTAGAAGGCATACCTGCAAAGAAGAATGAACTTAACACCTAATCAGTCTCCCTTGTCTTTAGAGAGCAGCTACACAGAACTTTTCCACTGCACAGTATAGCACCCTGCTCTGACTTCTCCATCTTTCTGCAAGACCTGTGGTTGCCATAACTTCGAAAGTTGATGTAAATGCAAATTTGTAAAATTCCAGCTGAGACCTATTGAGTCAACTTCTGTGCTAGACTTGTGGGAGATTTTGATGCACAGTGAAGGGAAAGAACCCTGAAAATAGCCTTAAAGAGAGATATAATCAAACGGGATAATCATCAAGTATGGTTCCCAGAGGTAAGGGAATAGATTGTCACTGTAAAATGAAGTTCTGGACACCAAGAAAATCTTAAGATGAGCTTGAGGATCATGCTTTAGCTGAAAGGTTTAACTGAACCTAAGTATGTAGTACTTCTGAGAATGAATCTTGCTTGTTTTGTTCTCTTTAATAATAGTGTATGACATACCAGTTGTTCTGGACAATGTTGCTATAGTTCATCAGCCCGGGGTTATAATCTCCACAGTTGAATTCCTGGGGCCTGTGCCTTACCGCAGCCCCACTCCACCCCTTTTTTATTTTATTTTTAATCTCCCAAACCACGAAAAGGGAGTTTACAAAAAAGCTTGGGAAACATGAACTATTATCATACTTTCTACCCTCAGGTCCAAGTGGGATTGCTTTAGTAGCAGCTCTGCTACTAGTAGCACTCTAGCAGGAGAACACTTAAGACTGAGTTCTGCCCTCCAGTATATAAAGGGGAACTCCCCACAGTGGATGCACCTCTACTGGCTCAGGAGCAGCCTTCCTGCCAGACCTACAGGATACAATGTCTTCCTTCTCACATGCCACAGAATGGCCTTTCCTCCTGACTTGATGGTGTCACCTTCACCCAAGTGATCTTTCCCCGCTACAGGCCAGATCAGCACATAGCAGCCTCTTCAAGGCTTTCTTACTTCATTGAAATACAATTGCTAATAAAGAAGAAAGTTCATCAGCAACTTTAATAGTGCTTGACCGTGGCAGACATTCACCCTGTCCTGAGCTAAGGCCGTCAAACTATTACACCATTACTTGTGAGAGTTTTGATTAGCAGTATGCTGAAACAAAAGGCATGCTGCTCGAATCATGAAACTACCTGAGAGCCAGTGTCCCCAGCCTTTGACCAAGGAACCCCTAAGTAGAACTAGTACAAACCAAACAGATGAGATGAAAATACACAGGTAACATAGTAACATTGTCTCACTGAAATGATGACTACCAGGTCAAATGCAGAATTGTTGGATAGCTAAAGCACAGCTGTAAACACTGCAGAACAAAGGATCCATCCAGCCACCCTAACAACTTCTATAGGCTCAGCTGCTACAACAGCAAGGACAGTCTTTATTTGTAAGTTCTAGATAGAACAGTGGGTCCCATGTGTTAACAATATTCATAGCAACAGCATCTTGTACAAAGGAAAATAATACATAGACAGCTAGCTAATGGATGCTGATTTTGAGGCTGCTACTAGCTATTTTTAAAAGCATTTCCAAGTTTTTGAGCTGACCAATCTCAAGATATATTGTGTATTACATGTCTTCTTCCTGGTATCTGATAACAATGAGTGTTCATCCCCACAGCAAGCTACCAAGTCTGTGTTGCAGTGGCTTGTGACTTGCTGATCAGATTTCAGTAAACGTGAAAGCAGTCCTCAGATCTGAATCACCTGAGAGTGGAATATATGCCAAGTAAGCTCAGGGAATGGCCTGCTCACCATCCCCAGGCATGCAGGCAGGAAGGGTGAGAAGCCTGCTGAGTTCTGCTCTAGAGCACTTAGTAGATTATCCTAACGGAATCAAACAGAGTACCAGCACTCTCTATAGAGACCTAGTATGCCTCCAGATTCAGGAACAGGGCCGTGCTTGTTTAGCCAAATAGAAACACCAAGGAGGTGATGTGTTTTCAGTTATTTGTTCCCCAAAATACAGCGGGCATGGAAAATTGGTTTTCATCTTATTTCTTCCTCTTTTGTACGGAGAATTGATTTCATATCTTTTTCTCCCTCTTATGACTGTACCCTTGAATAAATCCTGTAGTTAATTTCATCTTCTGTAGCTTTAACTGTTGCATGCCACTGTAAGAATTCTCATAGTAACAATAATCAATAAAAATCCCAATGGAGATATGGACAGCCAGCACAGGCAACAACAGCTCACCAGGGCATAGCTGTGCTTCATTAGTGCAGAGAAACGAGTAATCCCTCCCTAGGACAATTGGTCCTAATGCAAGTAGATTGTCTTTTACACATTTAAATTCCTCCATGTCCAAAAGTTCAAAGAAAGAAAAACACAAAGATAGAAATAGGTAAATAAGAAAGATCTTTTTAATGAGACATTGCCTTTAAAGTTCAAAGATCTGACTTTTAAAGGAAGTCTGGCTGATTAAACTGGAATTTTTTTTTTTAATCTAATCCTCAACCAGAACAGCTTCATTTGCTGCAGTATATTTCTTTTCGCAAAATGTTCACTATTTATTTGTATTAGTAAGTTAAAGGTATGTCTTTACATGCTGCTAAGTTATTATTGAACAAAAGGAAGTTAACTGGAGCTACTAGTTTTCTCTTGCCAAAACTGCAAGGGTTAGAGTTTGCCTGCCGCTTCCTGTCATACTACTATGTTTAGAGTTTTGTCATGCTGCGAATTCAACCCTTGGTATTTTTTTCTAAAAAACTGCATTCATGTTTTGGCTCCAGTAATTCTCTTTGAAACTGCCTGCTCATGAAGGAGGATATATGTTTTCTTAATAAGCCTCTGGGCTAATTATGTCAAAGAAAGAGTTGTGGAAGCAGATTCCAAATACAGGATTCTTTAAACTCAGCCCACAGCTCCAGAGCAGCACTTCCTGCTATCAGACTCGGAGGAAATCTGGCACCAGAGCCCAAGTTTCTTGTATCGGTAAACATATCCATCTGAAAATTAAAAGTTTCTCTTTGCTTAGCCCTGCTCCCCACCCGTGATGATGCTCAGTGGGTCTAAGACGCACAGTTAAATCTTGCAGATCTCCATGGAATAATACAGCATCTTGAAGATGGCACTGACCCCAACTTCAGCTGTATTTATTAAGAGGATTAAAAATGCTAAGAGTGCCTGTCCTTGAGCCAGAAGAAGGCTCTGAGAACTTCGATATCACCAGTTTAGGGCACAAAACAGGAAATTATTATAAGGCTATTTACAGTGGTCAGTTTTGAGAAGGCATCTGTACTAAACTTTCAGAAATCTAAAAGCATTTTGCTTTCAGGCCTAAGTGAGAGTTCTAAAAGTGTGTAATGGGAACAGTGTCCCAGAACAAGGATGTTAGACCATCTATCTGACTCCTAAGGTACTTCCATCATTTCCAGGGAAAGTCCTCCAGCTTACATCTCACCCAAGTTCTGGGCCCTTACCCCCAACTGCCTTATATGTCTGGGAAATCACCACCACCCAGCCACCTACACTAAACATTTGTCTTCCAAATAAAGTGCGTATTGAGCTTAATTTATGTTCACTATTCTTGTAATTGCCCAAATTTAAAACCTATATTTCATCTTGACTATAGTTTCTTTTTGTTCGTTTTTCACAAAAAGCCACCAATGTCAAGCTCCATTCGTAATGCTGCCCCAGGTGCAGGGCATGGTACTGTCCCAGCTCCCAGTAGGAAGGCTTTCCTGCTTGGAAAAAAAAAAAAAAAAAATCTTACATTCAGACTCACAAACACCCTGCTTTTACCAGCTCATGCAATACTGTTAAGTTGGGGCTTTAAAAGAAAAAGGAAGAAACTGAAGTCCCTCAGAAACAGGGGCTTCAACAGCTGGGCCCTGACAGCAGGAAGGCATGGAGACAAACACTAGAGTGATAGAGCTGTCAGTCAAAGTCAAGGATTGACAGCTACCACAAGAAGTGAGGAAGAAGCAGGGAATGATTGTAGGCTGGAGTCCCAGAGGGAACCCAGCTCTGCCAATATTGTGATTTTTTTTTTTTTTACTCCCAGGCTTTAGCACCAGGAGACAAATTCCTATATATTAATCCACCCAGGGTCTGGTAGTTCATCTTCCTGTTGTCTCCACTGTTCATTCCTGCCTGCCCATAAGCCACCTGAGACTTATCTGACATTTTCAGTCTCTAGGGAGCATCCAAATTCCCTAAAAGCCCTTATAAGTGAATTGATTTAGTATCCTTCAAACTTTCTCTGGATCTGGGAATACTGAGCTACCCACTTAAGGGACCACCACTGTCCTCATTTTTGTGTCCCCCATGCTAGCATGATGTCTTGCATTTCATAGGTACTCAGTAAATACTTTAGTTACTTTAAAATCCAGTACCTAAGTGTATGTGCTGGGTCCTTCCCAAGTAGACAGTATCTTGCCTTCTCTGAAAGTATTTACTAATGAAATGCCTTTAGTTTCTCCAGACAAAAGTGGCAAAAAGAGGGGGAAATAGTTTTCTTCCCTAGTAATCTTACTAATAGATCATTAGAAGAGGGCTGGCCAGAAGTCCCAAGGAGCCCGTTAGTCCTTGGTGATCCCTCTTGGAAGAGAACCTACCTCCCATGATCAGCCTTCCTGTTTATTAATACATGACAGGCTTGTTCTTCCACCCATTGTTACCTGGGCTTCCAGAGTTCTTTGAATGCATAAATAAATGGTTAGCTGGTCTCGTTACCCCCAGGAGGTTGTCAGCGGTGAGAATTCTGACAGCCTCTCCTAGACATGATTTGCTACTGCAGTTGCCAACTGAGGAAACCCTGTCCTATTCACAGAGATGCTTGGTGAGTCAAAGAACCAATAGAACCAAACAGGACATGTCTTCAAGTATGGCAGCTGTGCAGGTGGCTTTTCAAATAGCTTCTACCGTAACAGAGCAGAGGATTTTAGCTCTTCGGGTAAGTTGTCCATGATTCTAGTACCCACAGTAACTAGTGTATCAAAGGCAGGCAGTGGGCCCAGAAGATGGCTACTCTTCCAACTACCTTCCCATACCTTTTCCTTTTTTATCCCATCCCACATCTCCTGCCATTCTTCGACACTGGGTTATTTTATTTTTATTTTTTTATATTAATTACAGTTTGTTTACTTTGTATCCCAGCTGTAGTCCCTTCCTTCATTCCCTCCCTTCCCACCTTCCCTCATCTCCTCCCTGCCCCTCTCTAAGTCCACTGATAAGGAGAGGTTCTCCTCCCCTTCTATCTGACCCGAGCTTATCAGGTTTCATCAGGACTGTGTGCATTGTCCTTCTCTGTGGCCTGGCAAGGCTGCTCCCTCCTCAGGGGAAGGCGATCAGAGAGCCAGCCACTGAGTTCATGTCAAAGACAGTCCCTGTTCCCCTTACTTTGATACTGAGCTGCCATGGGCTACATCTGAGCAGGGGTTCTAGGTTATTTCCATGCATGATCCTTGGTTGGATAAACAGTCTCAGAAAAGACCCCTGTACCCAGATATATTTGGTCCTGTGGAGCTCCTGTCCCCTCCAGGTCTTACTAACTCCCCCTTCTTTCATATGGTTTGCTGCACTCTGCCCAAGGTTTGGTTATGAGTCCCAGCATCTGCTTCGATCATTGCTAGGTAGAATCTTTCAGAGGCCTTCTATGGTAGGCTCCTGTTCTGTTTCTTGTTTTCTCCTACTTCCAATGTCCATCCCATTTGTCTTTCTAAGTGAGGATTGATCATCTTACCCCAGGTTCTCCTCTTGTCAGAAAAAAAAAGACAGCGTACAGACTGGGAAAGGATCTTCACCAACCCTATGTCTAACAGAGGGCTGATATCCAGAATATATTAAGAACTAAAAAAAACTTAAAAAGCAACAAATCAAGTAATCCCATTTTAAAAATGGTGTACAGAGCTAAACAGAATTCTCTGTAGAGGAATATAGACTGGCAGAGAAAAACTTAAAGAAATGCCCAACATCCTTAGCCATCAGGGAAATGCAAATCAAAAAGACCCAGAGATTTCACCTTACACCCGTGAGAGTGGCTAAGATAAAAAACTCAAGTGACAACACATGCTGGAGAGGTGGAGAAAGGGGAACCTTCCTCCATTGCTGGTGGGAATCTGAACTTGTACAACTTTGGAAATCAATCTGGTGCTTTCTAAGACAATTAGGAATAGTGCTACCTGAAGATTCAGCTATACCACTTCTAGGCATATATCTAAAAGATGCTCAGGTATACAACAAGGACATTTGCTCAACTATGTTCATAGCAGCTTTATTTGTAATAGTCTCTGAAGCTGGAAACAACCCAGATGTCCCTCAACAGAGGAATGGATACCAAAATTGTGGTACATTTACACAATGGAATACTACTCAGCAATTAAAAACAAGGAAATCATGAAATTTGCAGGCAAATGGTGGGATCTAGAAAAGATCATCCTGAGTAAAGGATCCCAGAAGCACAAAGACACACATGCTATATACTCACTTATAAGTGGATACTAGACCTATAAGATAGGATAAACATACTAAAATCTGTATACCTAAAGAAACTGGGTTATTTCTTTAGCCTTAATACTGAAGGGACAACTCTGTTTACTGAGTAGAGGAGATAGGTGGAAAAGATGTATAGTATAGAAAATTCTAACCTTGACGCTAAAATCCAAAGAAAGGCTAACAAGATGGCTCAATAGGTGGCAATATAACACCAACGCAAAAGGCCTGAGTTCAATCCTCAGGACCCAAATGATGGAAAGAGAGAACCAACTCCCACAAGTTATCCTCAGGCCTTGGCATATTCTCACACAGGTATACTTACATAAGAAATACACAATAAAGCAAATGTTTAAAGCCAAAAAATGTAATATGTATTGTCAGAAGAGAATATAGTCAATATGGGCCTGTAAGATAGCTTTGCAGTTAAAAGCTCACCAAGCCTGATCTGAGTTTAATCCCCTGGACCCATGTGATGGTAGGCGAGAAGTGAATCCTCAAGTTATCCTCTGACCACACATCTGCTCTGGTGCATACACACACACAAATTTGAAAGGAGGGAAATGAATAAATGATTAAAACAACAGAGAAGAGTACAGTAGAGTTCAATTAATGGCACAAATAGGAGTAGGTCAAATCTGGGAGTTTTATAGAGAAACATCTTTATAAGAGGATTCTGAGGTCTCAAGTGGCTCAAACTAATCAAAGAATTCCACAGGCTTTTTTTTTTTTTTTTTTTTTTCAATATCCTGTCCTTAACAACTTTCTGGCTCAAAATACCAATGCACTTCACCTTCTCAAAAGAAAAGGCAGAGGAATGCACTTGGGAATCTAAAAGAAGGTATAGAAGGTAGGTTCAGCCTTAAGGAAATGTATAATCTCTAACAGATGCTGATGACCCTCTGCTTCTTCTCCAAAGGCCTCTTTTGGCCTCTGAGTCATGGCTGCTAATCTGTGGCCACTCTGAACCTCTGTTGTAGATAACTCACTTTGGGGTAGTTACATCATCATATACTCCAAAGAAGACTGTTAGGGGCTACATAACCTTCCAGACCTATAGTCCATCTCTGAGGTAGCTGAAATATAGCAGGGTGACTTTTTTTGTTAGTGTTGTTACACAAGTTTCTAGGGGACCCCAGAATTTCGGACACTATGATAGTTGAAAGCAAAGAACAAAAGCACTGATACTGAAGGTTCCAGGGCCTTTATCATGACAGGCAAGTACCCAATGGTACAATAACGGTACACGTATTAGGAGGTTAACCAGTCACTCTAGTTGGATTTAAGGCCCACTACACAGGAGGGATTGCACACTTGTTACCATAAGTGTGGCCAAAACCCATGGCTGGGGAATTTGCAGGCCATAGAGGGGAACTCGTTGTTGATTAGCTAAATTGACATGACACTAAACTGCTTTCTGATTGTGTTCATACCCATAGATAACAGCATTATTCAGAGAAGCTTCTCTTTTCAGTGCATGGAAGTGAATACAGAAACTCATGGTTGTTCAGGATGCTGAGAGTGACAGGTGAATGTGCAGTTCTAAAGATATTTATACAACCCCCTTTAAGGCTCTGAGAACCCTGCAGAAGATGAAGCAGAAAGAACATAAGAGCTAGCAGATAGAAAGCTGTAAAACACTATATTCAGGGTATAACACAGCCATTATTAACAATATCACACCAGCTGCAGTGGCTAGTACAGGGCCTGCATACAATTGAACCTACCAACAACCACTCATTGGCAGGAAAGTGTTCATGGGACTTTCCCTGATCAACTAGTGATGGACTCTAGGTAAAGAATAGTCATTGTCTTCAGTTGTGTATCAAATTGTGACCCCGCCAGACTTTAATAGTGCTAAATCCATTTCCGTGTAATCAGTCCTGGTTAAGATCTGTGGGTCTCATGGCAAAACAAAAAGACATGAATGCGGAAGTGGAAGGGAGGATAATAGGGGTGGGAGGAAGATAGAATAGACTAAACAGAATTTACTATATGCATATATGAAACTCAAATTTAATCAAGAAAAAGTATATGTATATTTATATAATTTATAATATACTTTATGTAATTTTAAGAGTTTCTCTTTGCCCTTGATAACCTGCATATGCAATAGGGGAATATGCCTTTTTCAAAAGCATCAACTACATAGTTGAGCATGCAGTTGATCATAGATGAAGGTATTTGAAATTTAAGAGACATAGAAGAGCACATATTTGGCTATGATATAAGTAAATAAGAAAACTCTTCTTAAAAGATAACTGGAATTTGTTTCAAACTTAATGTGCTCATAAATAAGTCAGGAGCCAAAGAAATTGTCTCACTAAATAAACAATAACAACAAAATAAAGATCCATAAGACCTGATTCCAAAGCTACAGCCGGTTGTTTTGTTTTGCTTTGTTTTGTTTTTTTACTTGAGGTCTCCCAAGAGATCTGAACACTGTAGGAATCAGTAAAGTGGAGAATGGTCCAAAACTAAGAGTTGATGGTCAGTTTAAAAAGCTAATAGCTAGAGAAGCCTCCTTCTCCCCTGGAGGCAGCTTGGCGATGAATCTGGAGAGAGCAGCAGAAGTCTCTTGAACTGGGAATACCAGGCAAGGAGATGTTAGCCTTACTGAGACTGACAGATTCCATAGAAACTTGAAAATACTCACAACCAAGCTTGTGGGCTTCAGGCAAGCCTGGATGAGCCTGGGGACTCAGTACAAGATTCTGTAGCCTGGGCTCCTTTAGCTAATCATGTACAACCCATGCACAAGCCCAGGGGCCCCTGCTCTTCTATTGTGTGGTGTTTCTTGTACCTGTGTGGATATACAGCATAAAATATGCTATTTGGATCATTTTTAAGCTTCTGCTTCACTGGAATAAAGCACATCTGTGCAACCACTATTACCACTACCTATTTCCAGAATTTTTTGTCACCCTAAACAGAAACTCTGGGACCACTAAGCAATAACCCTGCCCCTAGCTCCAGTAATCCCTATTTCACTCTCTGTCTCTCTGATTCTTCCTCCACAAGATAAGTGGGGTTGTAAAATGCTTGTCCTTTTGTATCTCACTTATTTTGCTTAACATGTTTCCTGATTCGACCATGTTGTAGAATGTATCAGAATTTCATTCCTTTATGACTTCAAAGGATTTTATGGATATACTATATTTTTATCTAGTCATCAGTTGACACATTTATTTCCACTTCTGGCTATTATGAATTTTCTCATTGCTGTTACAAAAAATGACTGTCAGAAAGAAGGTTAATTGAGACTCGTGACTGAAGGGGATAAAATCCACCCTGGGGAAGACATGGAAGCAAATGGCTCCATGGCAGCGGGAGCAGTAGGCTGAGAGAGCAGTAGGCTGAGGCACTGTATGTGCCAGAGGCACAGGAAAAAGAGAAAGGGGAATGCTGGCACTCATTGCACTTTTTCCGATTCTTCTATTCAGCCCGGGGCCCACAGACCTAGGGGTAGGTAGGTTCACCCACATCCAGTCTAGACCTTCCACCTGTTTAATCCTCTCTGGAAATAACCCTGCAGACACTCCCAGAGCTATGTCTCTAATGACTTAAACCTATTTGAGCTGACAGTGAAGATTATCCACCACAGTGCAAAGGTATCTGAATCCCTCTTCACATCTTTGGATATTCTAATCACTTTTTAATTTCTTGCAAATCCCCTAGTAAAAAAAAACAGGGCTCAGTGGATACTTGAGAAATACATGTTTAATGAAAGACAAAACACAAATAGGGAAAAAAAAAAAAAAAGACGAAAACCCCATAAGAAACAAAGACCATCTAGAAAGGAAAAAGTATGACAAAACCAAAAAAAGAAAAATAAATAATAGAAAAGCTGCCCTAAGAAAAATAAAGTACTTCACCTATGAAATAAGGATTTTCTCTAAAACAGAAAAATAAACATACCTAGAACAACAACAACAAAAAAAAAAAAGAGCCCTATAGAAAGTAATCTTACAGCAACAAAAGTAAACAGTGCAAGAGAAACAGATGCTAAAAGTTGAAAAAGGTCACCTGGGAAATATAAAAGAAGACCAAGTTAAGAAATAGAAAAGAAGAGAAGCTAAAGAGGTGAACTGGCATTTGGACATGAAGTGCCACAGATAGGAGAGAAAACAGCAGCAACAAAAAGAATGGGAATGATAATAATAATAATGACACAGCAGCAGCAAAAGGATGTCCCGGGGCTGATGCTCATGCGAAGGAGCCAACTGAGTGTCTAACTGAGTATCCGAGGGTGCACACCCAGGCAGTCCTCTGGAGGCTGCAGAGCACTAGATCTGGCAGAAGACCCACCTGAATTCCAGAGAGAGGAAAGAAGTCAGGGTGACGCCTGACTTCTCCCTGATGTTCCTGAGACTAACTATGATAGAGCAGTGTCTTCCTATTTCTACAGTAGAACGATCTAGATTATATAGTCCACATGGCCAAATCCAATACTGTACTTAGCAGTTTTTCTAAAGCATCCACCATGCACACACTACCATCAAGGGATGTTATTTCTACAGAACAAACACTTGGAGTAATTTTCACTTATTAAATGAGTCCCATTTTTAATTGCAGGAAGCACTTATCACTAATCTGTCCTCACGGTTAGACTAGAGATTACTAATCTTATGTAGAACTGAACAAATTAGACTTGCAGACTCTTTCATAGCAGATTGATGGTCACTTTCTCTAACGTCATACTAAAATAGTTTGAATTTCATGTTTTTGTTAAGCCAACTTTTTTTTCTAAAAATACAAGGAAAAATATTTAATCTCCCTAAAGTTGTCTCTTCGTATAAAAATTTTTAAGTACTCAATCAAAGGAGTCAAAGCATTATTAGACAGAAAAAGAAGAAGAAAAATATAAAAGAAAAACCTCCCAAAATGCCATTTTGTTTTCTGTTGGCCATCTACTTGCAGAGCATGGGGCCTGTACTTAAGTGTGGTTTGTATGCTCAGTGAGACTCCACTGTAGAAAATTAATTTTTCCTTTTTGATCAGTTGTCGATTGGATATAGCTTCTGGATTAGGGACGCAGCTTATGGCCATTTTCCCTTTCAGCACTGGAACCCCGTCTGGCTTGGATCTGTGCAGGCCCTCTGCATGCTGCCACAGTCTCTGAGTTCAAATGTGTGTCAGCCCCTATTGTGTCTGCAAGGTCTTGTTTCTTTGGTGTCTTCCATTCCCACTGGCTCTTAAACTCTTTCTACATCTTCTTCTCCGGAGTCCCCTGTTCCCTAAGGGGAGGGATTTGATAGTGACATCTCATTTAGGACTAAGTGTTTTAAGGTCTCTCACTCTCTGCACACTGTACAATTATGGGTCTCTGTATTTGTTCCCATCTACTTGGAAGAAGCTTCTCTGATGATGGCTCATCAAGACATTGATCTATGAGTGTAACAGAATGTCATTAGGAGTCATTTTATTGCTACATTCCTTTAGCAGAACAGTAGTATTTGGTTTTCCCCTATGTCTCTGGCCTACCTAGTGTCAAGTTCTTGGCTACAGAGGAGTAGCATGGGTTCTGTCTCATAAAGGAGGCCTTAAATTCAATCAGATAGTGGTTGGTTGCTCCCACAAATTTTCTGCCACTATTGCACTAGTATATAATAAAGGCAGGCCACCACTGTAGATTGAAGGGTCTGTAGTTGGGCTGGTGTTTACTTTTCTCCTTTAGTAATGTGCAGAGTACATCACAACATCATAAATATTAGTCACTTGGGATAAAGGTTATAGGTAGGCACCAAACCTACTTCTCTATATTCAGTGAGTTATGTGGGTTTTGTCTTCAGTAATAGGGACCTACTGTCAGTTTGTGGAGAGTAACCAGTAACCTTGGAATAGCCTGAGTTCCGGGGGGTTTCCATTGCACATCTTTAGCCAACAGATCAGTTAGATATAACCCATTTCTAACACTGGAGGTTTCATTTGGTGACAAGAAATATCTAGTCAGGGCTTTGTCTTTCCTGCTATTTTGTAATTCTGTTTATATTCCTTTCCTATATGTATCTAAGAAGCTTCTACTGTGGTAGGTTTTCATATGATCTCTTAAATGTCCCTTCAATTTAACTGTCCTACTCACATTTCCTGCCTTTCCTGTTCTTCCCTCTACCTCTCTATTTAATCCTCCATTTAACCCCCACTGCCCTGTCCACTCATAATTATATATTCTATTTTTTTTCTTCCTTGGACGAGCCATCCCTTCCCCAAGTCCATTACTCTATGTCTAACCTATGTGGTTATACAGATTATAGCCCAATTATCAAAGAATTAAAAGCTAGTATCCACATAAAACTGAGTCACTTTTTATCCTTAAATTGCTAATAAAATTCATTGTGGAAAATAATCTATCACCTAGGGTACACAGAATAAAATCAAATAAAGCAATGATAACAAGTTTTGCTGAATTCTACTGGTGTCCCAAATAGTGGAGGCTAGAACCTGTCTCTATATCATAAAAGAAAGTTCATCTCCATGACAGCAGTGTTAAGGACCAGCATAGTCTGATATGCTTTTTGATGTAATCAAAAAAGATTGAAAATGACTTGAAAGAAGTAATTGTCAGTGTGAGTCAGCATTACATAATACCACCCCAGCACACCACCTACAGCCTGGGGCCTTTCTCCTCCACCAGTTCCTTGTTGTGGGAACTCTTCACTGACAGGCTACACAGAGACCGTGTTCCACATGTTAGCGAGTCTTAGGACTGAAGAGGTGCCCCATGCCTCTATAGAGAAGACACTGGAACTTTCACACCTTGGCAGCATCAATGACTAACATTAGACAGGAATCCTATAAATCCTGTTTTGGCTTTTTGAAATCTCTAGTCTCTGGGTTCTTCCTATCTCTTTATTAAATTTTATTTTCATATCCTCAGTCACCTTTCTGATTACATCAACTGTTTGTGGTTGTTTGTTTTGGTGTCTGTTCATACACTTAAAGAGTTCCTTGAGTGTAGTTATAATTGCTGTGTGTAAGATTAAGCTAGTCAATGGTCCTGTCCCTCACTGGGGCAGTGCTGAAGAGCTGCCCCAATAGCATGAACACAGGACAGCCTGTCCCACCCCTTCATGGTTGCTGCAGGCAGAGAGCTGGCCTAGTCCCTTGCCTGGCAAAGGAGGAGAGCTGGCTGGCTGACCAACTTAGCTACCACCCAGGCCCAGATTCAGGGCATTTGAGTTGGCCCACCAAAGCATCTACCCCCATCTATGAACTGCTAAAAGCACATGAAGAAGCCAGTCGTGCAGAACCAAAGCTGCAGGATCTCCAAGAAACAGGGCAACAGTAGAATGTCTGACAGGAACCCTGGTAAAGAGCCAGTATTAATGGTGTAGCAGAAGCCAGAGGCTTCAAACCAGACCAGTGCCTCATTGTAATGAACAAGTTAGCCATTTGGGCAAAGGGGTATACTGTGTAACACATTAGGACACACCACAGCTTCCACAGCAAGATGTTCTGTTGTTTTGTTTTGTTTGTGGGGGAGGTTGCAAGGGCAGAGGATTGACATGGAGGGATGGGGTGATGAATATAATTGAGGTGCATGATGTGACATTCATAAAGATTCAATAAAAGTTTGTTGTCTTTTTTGTTTTGTTTTTTTAGATCAAGTTAGCCAAAATTCCAGCATGTATAGGAAGGAGCTATTAGCAATCCATGGTTACTGGGAAAGGAGAGTCAGTTTTTCTTCAGGGATGCAGTCCCTGGTTGGTGGTCCTGTTCCAGTGGTTGGTCCTAAGCTTCAGCCAACCTTTCGCATACATATCCACACTGACTCAGATCATTCTAACATGCTGCCTTTCAGAGTAGCCTCAGCCTCTCTCTGCCTGCAAGGTTAGATTGCAGGTACATGGCAGTGTCATGGTCCTCTGTAGGCTAGTAGCACCATCTGTGTTTTTCCTGTGTTAACACAGCCACCAACCTGGGCTGCAGACTAATGACTTGTTAGTACCTGGCAAAGATGTACAATTCTATAATTACTAGGTCTATGCTTAGCATCCTGTCTGGTGATGAGGCCAGTAGTCTCCAAGACAGTGTAAAGCTGTTTTGTGTGCCCTCTATGACCCGCTTCAGCCATGACACCAGTGAAAGCATAGTCTTGTAGTCAAGGTACCAAAAACAGGTGACAGGAGAAGTGGTTATGTTAACTCAACAAGAAATTGCATCATTATTTCTGGCCTAATAAGCACCTTGGTTAAAGCTTATAACCGGAGGCCCCAGGGGAAGGCCAGCCCCCAAACCACTTTCAATTGATATTTTTCTATAAATGTTAATGTACATCAGATGAGCTGTCACCTTTCTAGTAACCTATATTCCTTGCCATATCTGCCAGTCTTGTGACTTACGTGGCTATGCTGATGGCTCTCCAGCTTATGGCTCCATACTTGACCTCCTTGCCCCATATTTAGCCTTACATATCTCTCTTGTTGACGTCTTTTCCACCAAAGTTCTTTCTCCTCTGGCTTTCCCATCTCAACAAGTGGTGGCTCAAGCCACAGCCTTGTTGGCATCTTTAGCTTTGTTTTTTCTTTTATACCATTCCTAATCTGGCCCTATAGTAAATGCTATCCATTCTACTTCTAAATCATCATGTCCCGTTGTGGTAGTCTCTGCTCTGTCTTTGCCACATGCATTCTACTTTAACGCAACAGAGGAGCCTGTGACTTAGACCTGCTCAGGCCTCCAGCTTTTTTCTCATTTATGACTTGTGCCCTGCCGCCTATATGACCTCCTGGACCCACCATTCTCTTTTCTCACTTGCCTCCAGCCCCAGAACTTTCCTGCTATTTATGAACAGCAGCCATCTCAAGGCTTCTGAACCTGTCTTCCCTCTCCCTGGAATACTTTTCCTCCCAAATAACCCACACTGGCTCCCTCACTTACTTCAGGTGTTCTTTTAGAAGGGATACATCCTGCTGTGGGCTTACTCATGCCTCCTCATGTATATATGGACATCTTAACCTCTAGTATTTCTGAACAATCAGCTACTGAGGCAAGCACCACTATTGCTGATCTCTAGTGCACGGGCAGAACTGGGTTTAGCAGAGGAAGGTGACTTCTCTTATCCAACATCACATGTCTAAGAAGTAGCCAAGACATGTATTACACTGGAGCGTATTTTGTGCCAATGACTGCTCTAAACTGCCACTCTAGGAAGATGGAACTGACTCTTTGGGAGTCTTATGTTACTCTGGGATGGTTACACCCCCTTCCTTGGGCTGTCCCTGAGCAAGTTTGTCAGAGAAACTCATTCATCCTTCTAAGCCCCTTAGGATAATGTAGTAGAACTTCAACCCTGGAACAACAGTCTTTCATTTTCTCCCAGTCACCAGACCTCAGTCTCAGCTCCCCAGGCAGAGGTGAGCAATGTCCGTGTTGGCAGCCTTTGTCCACCAGCAGCTAGGTTTGGTAAGCTTGGTCCTGACGCCCAGAGCCACCATCTTGTTCCAAGCATGTATCATATACTCAGAGCAGGGACCTGAGTATATGTAGCCCTGTGCAGGAGCAGGAGAGGGCACATTCATGGATTTCACAAGCACTCTGGAGAAAAGTACCCCAAATTACTTTGAAACATTCAGTGGCAACGTTTGTAGCTAAACCCACGTGTCAGTCCTGAGGCATGCCAGTCATCAAAACACTGTGCCCTCTTTTTGTCTTCTCTGTGGACACAGTGAGAATAAGAGGTGGCTGGAGGTCAGAAGCAATCCTCGTACATCAAATGTATATTTTCTCACTAATGCCTTCAAGTTCAGTAGGAAACTGGGGTTTACTGAGGTGCAGACAGGGAGCCTTCCAGTATCCATCATTTCCATAATGCTGATTGGATACTGGTAGTTTACTTGCAAATGAGAAAATGGGCTCCGAGAGCTGGAGAGTAGGGAGACTCTACTCAGTTCGAGCCTATTTTCCCAAGAGCAGATGTGAATTCACCACTGCACAGATAAACCTTGTGGGAAAAGACTAACCCCTCAAACTCCAGAAAAAGCTCTTACCTCAGAGAAGCGTGTCAGATCAGACATGTCCACAGTGCAATCAAAGTCACTGAGATAACAGCAATGATCCTGTCTGGGAAAGGAGGGTTTAGAGTGAAGAGCACTGAAGTGGGTGTGGAAGAATGACTGGGTGACACCCCACCATGGTGTCAGCACAACACCTTCCCGTTCTTACAAGCTGTTCCGAATGTGCTCCCTACACTAAGGAAGTGGCCCTGGGGTGGTGTGAGACTCAGGACTGCAAAAGTCTTCACAGCGTTGTCTCCTTAAAGTGAGCACAGGGAAGGGCTAGATGCACCTAACGCCTCTTTGCTCTGCGGGTGGCAGCATGGGGCTGCTGGCAGGCTGTGGATCGCTTCAGGAATGAAGAAACATGTCTTGAGGAGACTTGAAGCCGTCACTAACATTGGCCAACTTCATAAATCTGTGTACTTCCCCCTCTGCTGATCACACCACCAGCCAGATTTCGGTCTAACCGACGCCGTGGAGCAGGATCCTGTCTGTAAAATGTGAATGCCGTAGGGATCCCCACGTGGATCTCCTGACAGCACACTGCTCCGGGTGCATGAGCACTCCACTCCTCTTGAGAGCGGTTTCTCAGCTCTCCTGTGGTATCCCTGGAATCTACCCACCTCACACTGAACCTCTTTTTTGAAATCTGACTTCAATTTCTCAGGGGAATTCCAGCTCGTGTAGAAAGATATTTGCCATGAGTATACTTTCACAATATTACAAAATCAGGAAAGGAAAGTTTGTAGAACATTCGCTCATAGGCCTACCAGGTTACTTTTAATTTCTCTAGATCCTCTTCCAAATTTTAACCACATGTATACATAGTGATAGTAGACACCATCCTAACGTGGGTACCGCTCAGTAGAATCTCTTTCTCATGAAAACCCTCCTTTACAAATAAGCTGTCATTCTGTCATTTTTATCTTTTGAAAAATCCCCAGCAATGTGCTTTCCCTCCAGATTGTTCCTATAATCTTTACTCAGGCTTCAGAAATAGGATTTTTTTTTTCTTGCTTGCAAGGCTGAAAGTGATGTGTCAGCTCCACCAGATCATGGAGTGTTCAGATTATATACTCTTTAGGGACATTTCTATGAAATGTTTCTAAAGGAGACTGGCATTTGAATGCATGATCTGCGGAAGGCGGATGACCCTCCACAGCGTTGGTAGGTATCACTCAGCCCATTGAGGGCCTAAACAAACCAAGAGGCAAAGAAGAAATTCCTCTCTTTTTCTCCTACCCTACTACTTGAGCCGAGGCATCCCACACCATCTTCTCTAGCTCTTAATCTGGGATTTATACCCTCAGCTCCCTTAGTTCCCCTAGTTCCCAGGCCTTCAGACTTAGACTAAATTATCCACTGGCTGACGTGACTCTCCAGCCAGCAGGCAATAAATCATGGGACTTCTCAGTCTGAGTATTCCCATGAGCTACTTTTTGATAATAACTTTTGTGTGTATGTACAGATGGGTGTACAGAAGCATGCGTAGATGATAGAGATGATATATCATACTGGTTCTAAATCTCCAGAGGGCTTGTATGTCTATCCAGTAGGAAAATGAAATACTCCAATCTCGTCTTGGTAAATTCCCCTGAGCCGAACAGCATTCATCTGTAAGACTGATGCTTGAGGCTGTGTTCCGTTTCCTACTTTTGAGTCTCAAGGGAGGGCCACACCACTACAAAGTATGCAAGTCACTAAGGGGATTAGCTTTAATAAAGGAAAGTTCATCTGTGAAGCAGCAAAATGTGAGGAAGTGGGAGCCCCAGGTCTCAAATCTGCCTCCTCAGTGAGGACTGAGATATATTTATAGGCGAAAGTATCAGCGTAGTTTGAGGCAAGATGACTAGAGGCAGGAAAAAGTCAAGGAATTGATGGCCTGGGCATGAGAAATCAAAATTTATGGCTCTTCATAGGGAAATGTTCAGGAGAGTGGTAACATTCGTGTGATCTGAGGATAGAGTTTCCAGCCCTCTGATGTCAAATGGTCACCCATGGGACACCTGCCAACGTCCAAGTGAAAGGTCGGTATTTTCAGCTGGTTTTGAGATAAAGAAAAGCAGCCCCCAAGTTACTGCCAAACAACACAGCAGCTGTTACCCCTATGACTGGATGATCTGAGGTGTTATCAGTAGTGAAACAGATAGGACTGTACTAAGTAAGGTGACCTTGAAAGCTGTGGACAAAAGCAAGTGACTCAAAGCCAAGTGAAGCTTAAGGTTTTGTTCAGATCTGCCCTCAGTTCCACTTGGTCCCTGCCACTTTCCTTCCAATCAGCCTTGCTGTGGAAGCTTTATTCACCCACTTGGTTTTCAGGAAGCGCTGAACCTGATGTCCACCCAAGGCTATGCTGGATCTACTGGGCTGTGAATTTAGCCAGATTGCCCACCCATCACCAAACACTCATAGTATGTCCTAGGCTTTTGTGTCACCACATCATCAACTGAGCTCCGAGTCTAGGGATACTCCAACCGCACTAAGGACCGTTAATGCCCCTTCTGACATACATGTACCTATTAAAAGACAGAATTTGCAGCCATGGAATTGAAACTATGATCCTCCACTGTGCTTTCAATTATGGCTAAATAAGAGTGAAATATGAGTTTATCTCTGAGCATGCCTTGGGAACTAAAAGATTTTTCTCTTTTTTACAAAAGCAGAAAAATTAAAGTATTATCTTCCAGAAATAACAAGAGATAAAATCTACCTATAGAAAGGAGACAACAGTCTAGAATCAAAAATTGGCTTTAGTTAATGAATCTAAGACTCCACTGAACACCATTATCATGCCCGTTCTACTCCTGAAATGTTTTTCCTGAATGGAAAAGAAGTCTGTTTTTCTACTTGTGACAGTTCTTACTGGCAATCCAATTTCTGAGTGCCATTGTGTGCCCTTCTATAAGCATAAAAGAATGATGACTTGCTGGCAAAAGGCCCTGAAGAGTTGTCAGACACCCTGATAAATGGGATCATCCTTGTTCTCAGTATTGGACTGTACATCCCAATGCCACCCTTGTGCAATTGTCTGATATCTACACTGACATCCCAAAAGCCAGGCATAGAGCCAAGATGAAGTGAGCATCCATGCCCTTGCCGTGTTGGTCTCCCTCCTCTCTCAAGAGCACACAGGGATGCTTGCTCACAAAGCTGTGCAGGAGCCAGCTCACATCACCTCCTGGGAGTTGACTGATAGATTTCCAGGAATTTGGGGGGGGGGGAATTCCTATCTCATTGAGAACTTGAAATCAGCTGTGTGGCAATTATTTACACCATGGAAATTGGCATTGTTGTTAAGCCTTTGCCAGCAACCCCATTTGCTACTGAGAACTTCAGGTTTTATAGATGACAACTCAGGGAGAGTTCCAGACATCAGCCAATTTGCTTGTTTTGTTTTCTGAGACAGATCTCACACTGTAGCCCAGGCTAAGATGGAATATACTGTATAGCCAAGGCTGACCTCAAATTAATTTGACCCTCCTACCTGAGCGATCCAAGCAGTGCAGATTCACAGCAGAGCTTGAGGACAGATCAGCCAAGTCAGCTGGTGGCAGAAAGGTGACTGGAGCCATGTCCCCAGCATGTCTGCAGTGCTCAGGGTACCTTGGCAGCTTGCATTAAGAGCTGTCACTTGGATACTAACCCCTTAAAACTCCAGAACCTGCCCACCACATAGAGGTAGGTGCTCCATCTTGCTGAGGGGCTTTTTGCTCAGTACAATGCTTCCTCCTTCCTTGGAAATCTTGAAGGATGCCAGGACCTATTCCATTAAGTATTTGGAAATGTAACCTACCCTCATGCTGGGAGTTGACCCTTTCAAACACTCAGCAAGTGCTCCACCAGCCCACATTTGGGATATTCTCTCTCACCTGTTTCTCTGTCTGAGAAGGAAATTACAATTGGGAGTACATGCATGAGCCATCACACCCAGCTCCAATGTGCTTTGTAACCCTCCCATGAAAGAGCAAGAAAAGGAGAAACAGAGAGTCTAAAATGTGGGAAACCAACACTAGAAACTCACCTGAAGAAAATAGTTGACTGAGAGTGGAGAAAAGGATGTATCCCTGCCTGATACAGAGAGGGGGAAGAGATTCAGGTACCTGTATCCAGGCCACAGTTCTGCAGTGTTCCATACAGATGTTATAAGAACCACAGCAGCCAGGGGAGCAACTGTCTTTAGCATCCAGAAATGAGTTTGATCACGGTAAAAACTGAACATCTGCACTCTGTAGAGATTTCCTCAACCTGAAAAGCAGGTACCTCAAGAACTTACCAGATCCAGCCTAGAGATATCACTCTGAGGTGGCACTTTCGTCTGGCATGTGTAATCCCTAAGTTCCATCTCAATTGTGGAAAGAGGGAGGCCCAATCACTTCATTGGAAAGAGCTACTTCCATCTCTCAAGGTTCCCAGGAAAGAAAGAGCTGTGCTGAGTAGAAAGTAACCCCTAGGAATGGAAGTTTCTGCCTCCAGAAGACAGGACAGTTTATACATCTGAACTCTTGAAAGATAGTAGTCAGGGCTGGAGAGATGGCTGGGAGGTTAAGAGCACTGGCTGCTCTTCCAGAGGTCCTGAGTTCAATTCTCAGCAACTACATGGTGGCTCACAACCATTTATAATGAGATCTGGTGTTCTTTTCTGGTGTGCAGGTGTACATGAAGACAGAACATTGTGTACATAATAAATAAATCTTTAAAAAATATCACAGAAATGGCTCTGAATTCTAGCAACCTAGGCACCATGACAGAGGCTGACAGAGACATGTTCAGGTATAGGTGTCCTCAGGTTCTGGTGTGGATCCCCACCAGGGACACTCAGTCATCACAGTAACCAGGAAGGCATCCCGAAACCTACACCTGAGATTTCTAAATCTTTATCACATCTCAGCTCTCAGGAACTGGGATGGTAATGGACTGTTGGCCTCATTTTGTGGTATGAGGTAGACCAGCTACAGTAACTTGTTCATATTTGTGAGAGTGATACAGCAACACTGAGACGTTTGGAGCTAATAGATCCTTGCTGGAAAATTTGAAAACACTTCAAAAACTAACAGATGAGTGTTAATGAGCTAATGAGCATGAATGCATTGCTTGCTAGTAGTTCCCATTTGAGCAGAAGACCTGCCTTTGATACTTAGTTTGTTTTTAACACTTAATTAAACAAAGCATTAACTACTAAAAGAAAAAAGTTAGGTGTTAAATTGCATGCATGACTTTACAAGAAATTAAGAGTATTCTTTAAGAAAAGTTATATTTGACCTATTCTATGCTGAAATCACTGATGTCTTTGGTTCCACATTTGAAGTAAATGTGGGCTATGTCTCAGGTGTTCACAGTAATGTGGGGGAGACACCCTCAAAACAGCCTAGTGAAACTGATTTCATGACCTGGATTTGAGAAAATACACACAGTGTGTGTGTATGTGTATGTGTATGTGTGTATGTGTGTATGTGTGTGTGTGTGTGTGTGTAGAAAGGGTGGGGAGGGAGGGAGAGAGAGAGAGAGAGAGAGAGAGAGAGAGAGAGAGAGAATGAGAGAGAACCTCCCAAGGGAGCATGGATTGGTTTTCTGCAATTCTCTGAGTGTGAACACTGTATTCACTGAGTGCCTACTGTATGCTAGCTTTGGGGGTTATAAGGTACAAAGGACCCTCTTAGAAGTCTTGCTTCCAAGATTGTATCACAGCTCACTATGTAATCTATGACAGGTTACCATGAGATTCCATATGTCCAGCAAGCTCTTGGTTGAGGCTATGTAGTTGGTCCAGGGGCTAAATTTTAAGCATCAAGATGCAAAATATGGAGATAAAATTATGAACAGGATGGACTCTGTACAACTCCAGAGTTTATAGAGACACATGGAGGAAATATCCTTGTAAAAATCTTCCATTCATTCCTCGTGACACTGTAAAATCCCAGGTCCATTCCATGACCTATATAGTCCAAATGATTCTGTTGTACTAGAAGCCTCGCTCCCTTTCACCTGGCACCTTTCTGCTGTAGCAGCCTATTAGCCATTCTTCCAACACACTGGACACAGAGCCATTCTACTTGATCTTCTTCCTGCCTAGGACACTCTCTTCAGGCCTTCCAGGGTGTGGCTCTTTCTTGTGTCCCTGTTCAGACAGGTTTTTGCCCAAATATCCAAGTTTAGGTCACCAGTCAGTCATCTTCATCTTCAAGTCTATTATCTTGCCTTTGAAACACTGAAGTTTTATTATGATGGTGAGACTTTCTCTTGTTTATTACTACATCCCCAATCCCTAGAACATATAAATGTTCCGTAAACATTGCTGATGGACTGAGTTTGTTGGAGGTAAGATGGGTGTAGGGAGAACTATTAGAGGCTTTTGAAATCATCCCAGAAAGAATAGAGGATACCTACAGTAGAGCATTGGTCACAGAGATAAACGAATGTTTCGGGATAAAATCGTGTTTGGTGAGTGGAAAAAGACAGAGCGTGTGAACTTAAAATGACTGGATGGCTTCTATCCGATGATGATGATCACATAGATGCCAGCGAATGATAATGCCTGAGGTAGGAAATCCCGGGAGGAGAAAATGATAGTTGGGTATAGATATGATAAACCCAGGGCCCCTCTGGAACTCCCAGGTGCTGAGTGAATTCGTGGATGTGGGACTTGGGAGAAACATCCACACTGGAGGTAGAGGCTGGAGAGGTATTGCTAACCACATAGGGCTTAGATTGCTCAGAGGAAAGTACGTACAAAAAGAAGAAAAGGATGCCACTGGTCTTTAAGTACACCAACAAAAAGATGAAGAATGAAGAAAGAGGAGCCCACAGAGAAGATGATGGGAACCAGGACATTTATCTTTGTGTGTCATGAAAGCTAGGGAAACATACAAGCAAAAGTTATTTATGGAGTTCAATCTAGCAGAGGGGTCAAGGAAAATAATGAAAAGAACATGTCCATCAGATTTGACAATTAGGTGTTCATAGGCATCTCACCATCTGTAAAACTGTGGCTAGAAGTCAAATAAAATAGAATGAAGACTGAATTGGAAGGAAGGGAATGACTAATAAACATAATTCTTACAAGAAGTTTGAATGAGACAAAGAGAAAGGACATCGAGCAAAGAGGGCACCAGAACGTTTGTGTAACAAGGTCTTTAATGATAAGAGAGATTGGCAGTGTTTGCGTTAAAGGTAAAAGTCCATAAGGAAAGGCAGGTTAGAAACAAAAGAGAATTGGTCAAGTGATGGAGTGAGGTCAAGTGGAGACAGGAGATGAGGGGCAGAAGATGGGAACTGGAGCCTCCATCAAGAAAAAGGATACTTTATTCTCCGAGTCAGGAAAGAAAAGAAAGAAAGAAAGAAAGAAAGAAAGAAAGAAAGAAAGAAAGAAAG
>NW_026586550.1:9587815-9672797 GCF_907164565.1 Psammomys obesus
AAGAAAGAAAGAAAGAAAGAAAGAAAGAAAGAAAGAAAGAAAGAAAGGGATGGAATAGGTGACATTATCAGTGAAATAGAATGACCTCAAGTTTCCTGATAAAATAGATAGTAGGCAGTTCAAGATTTTTAATGCAAGAATGGCCACTTTTATTTTTTTAATGGGAGCCAAAAGGTATCTAAGTGATAACAGTGGCTTAGAGCATGCAAACTCTGCAACAGTGTGACTGGTTTCAAATACCCACTTTCCTCCTGGGTACGGGAAAGTTTGCCAGGAGCTACATGGTGGGCACTGATGGGGGTTGGTCTGGGGCTGTGTATTCTAATGATAATTACTGGCCCGCCAAGATCTGGTTGCTACCCAGATGAGCACGCCCTCCCATGCACTCGTCCTTCTGTAAACCTTTCTCTACCTAGTTTAGAGTTGACTGATTAGTTTTAAAATGCTGAAGCCTGAGCAGGGCAGAAATGGGAGGTGGAGCTAAGGTTTGCAGACTTTGAGGATGGAAGGATCACAGGAAGGAGACAGGTATGGAAGGAGAGGAAGGAAGCAGAGTCGCTACGGCATAGGTAAAGAACCATGTGGGCTGGGAGTAGAAACAGCATGGAGAGAAGCAGCCCAGACAGAGAGTACATGCAAGTGTTTATGGGGATATTGGATGAGAAGTAGCCCAGATAGGAATGACTAAAGCAAAAAGCAAATGAGAGGTAACAAGGTAGATTAGGTGGTAATACCTGCCGGGGCACAGGTGAAACAAGGCTTATTTAAATACAACAGGTGTCTGTGTCCTTTATTGATATGGTAGCAAGTTAATAATAATCACCATAACAATCATAGGCTTCTAATAATAAAATTATTAGCCATATACTTTATACTCTACAACAGGACACCTATGAAACAAGCTGCCAATAAAAGCTATGGGCACTGAATAACAGACTCCTCTGAGCAAAACATTCATACACACGTTGTCATGTTTCTGTCAACAGGAGGAGAGTGGACTTTATGGCCTCTCACAGGAGGGAGGGAATAAGAAAACCCGAAACCTTTAGAGCCCACTTGTGGTTCCTCCAGATCTTCCCACCTCCTATCATATGACTGGATGTGTCCTGATATTACACTAGGGTGAGAATCTTTGCCATGCTTATCACTCTGTGATGAATCCCATGCGTGCTTCAAACATGAGCTACAACCCACTTTGCCCCCATCCCATTTATTCCACCACCAATCTCCAGAAACACAAACTAAGCGAACCTCTATTCTTCATAATAAGTTATCTAGTTTTAGGCATTTTTGTTATAACAACAGAAAATGAATTAAGAGGTTTATACATGTCAGAAACCCAGAGAACCATTACCTAAAGGCAAAAGCATAGCTTCATGGCTTCAGCAGAGGGCAGCAAATAGATCAAATCCTGGAACAGAAACAAACAAGCTATGACCAAATCAGTCCACTATCTCTGCATGGAAGAGCACAGCATGTCCTTTGTTTACATAGAGTTTGCCAGAGTTTGAATGCCTTTCAGTTTGTTCTATGTGGGCTGGTAATTTGGTCCCCAGGGTGGTGATGTGAGAAATGAAAGAAGCTTTAAAAGATAGTGCTCAAAGAGGTCCTTAGATCCTTGAGAACACTGCCCACAGACAGGATTAATGCAGTTCTCGTAGGACACCCACCCTGTCGGTTCTCAAGGGAATGACTTCTTTCAAGAATAAAATTATCCCACTCTTCATCTCTGCCTTCGGTCTTTAAAACTGAACCCTTGTGCCTGCATATACTCTTGTCATGATGCCATCAGTCCCTAAGCCTCCCAAGAGACCAAACTGATAGACCTACTCAATTTTGAACTTTCAGTTTCATGAACTGTGGCTAAATAAGTGTTGTAAATATATAAAGCTGTCTGTCTTCCTTGGTTAGTTTATTGTTGTAACACAGAAGGGAAGAAAGAGACAGGCTAGCTAATAAGAGTTAGCTTCATTTGGCTTCTCTCTCACTAAGCCTGGGGATTTTTAAAAGAAAAGAGGCCCAGTGAACCAGAAAGCCTAGAGAACTTAACTAACTGGGGAAAATACTAGCTGATTTACTTTTGTTGATACATCCCAGTTTTTCACATTAGGACGGAGTAAAGGACACTGAAATTAGAGACTGTCTTTTCCTGTTGTCCGTGTTTACCTTAGCCTGGATTTTGAGCCCCAGAGTTTGTAAAATGTTGTCCATAAAGCCATACTAGTTTTTCCAAGCTGCCTAAAATACTTATCAAGTATGAGTTTCTTCCCTTCCTAGTTCATAGAAAAATTAACTTTTTACTTTTTATTGATTCTTTGTGAATTTCACATCATGCATCCTAACCACACTCATCTCTGCATCCGTTTATATCTGCCTCTGCCCTTACAGCCTCCCCTGAAAAGAAAAGAAAATAGAATAAAATAAAATCTTGTCATAGAAGCTGTAGTGTATCACAGTGTGCTACACTTTATACCCTTTTGTCCACACACCTTTCTTTGTAAATGTTTATTGCAATGAGTCATTGGTCAGTTTCAAGACCTCCTGATTATGCTATGTTATCTGTACTGACTCCTCATGGGGACTCCTCTTGGATATACTGCTGTTGCCTTGTGTCATGGAAATCCTGCAGCCTTGGATCTGTAAGACTAGCCTTTCCATATACTCCAGCAGATCATTAGATGGCATGGATATTGGGGTTGGCCAACTCAAAGCCCTGGATCTGGGCCTAGGAGGTACCTGAGCTGGTCAACCTGCCAGTTCTCCTGTGACCTCACCACCAAGGAGAGAGCACTCTCCAGCATACTACAGCTAGCTCACTCAATGCTTCAGCCAGCAAAGGGGTCAGGTCAGATCTACTGCTTTCATGTCCTTGGGGTGACTCACCTGCACCTTCACTACCAAGGCCATCTCTACTGTGCTGCCTGGGAGAAGTGTAGGACTAGCTTTCCCAAGTGCTGCAGCCAGTGAGGGGAGGGACCAGCTCTCCTCCTCTCATGGCCTCAGGACAGCTGACCAGCAAGGACAGAGCAATCTCTCCCTCTCCCTGTAGGCTTAGATATTTCAGATTTTACAGTTCTTAAACACCTTTACCTCCCTTCTAACCCCCAGAACTTAGGTAGATTAATAGGGAAAAGGACTATAGGCTTCTTTTATCTATTTCCTACTGATTAGGGTCGATGGGTCTTTAGGGGATTACCAAACTTTGTAATCAGGATACCAGCAGTTCAGTCCAAAGGCCAACACCAAGCAGCAACACAAAGTCAGTGAAAGCCACAAGTCAGTTGGATTGCCCTGATAAGTTCTCTGAACTTTTCTCTCTCTGCAAAGTCAAGTGTCAGAGCACGAAGATCCAGTGATGGCGATCCAAAATGCAATGTCTCACTGTGGGTGGGTCTCTATATCTCTCCTCTCCTCAAAGTCCACCCACAGATGTTCTCAGCTGGCCAAAGTCATGCCCCTCACACGTGAGAGCTCACAGCAAAACATCATGTGTCCTTTCACAATCCAACCTACAGCAAAACATCATGTGCCCAGCTTGCAGCAAAACATCACATGACAAAGCTGAGTCCTCAAGGAAACAGAAACGAGAAACTTTGACTTCATCCCCCAAGCCACCCCATGGCAGATGAAGGGTGAGGCCAGATCTCCCTGCTCACATCCTAAGAGCTGGCTCACCTGCACCGCCCCCCCCCCCACCAGGGTCAGCTCTACTGTACTGCCCAGGTAAGGTGCAGGGCCCACTCTCCCGAGTGCTAGAATCAGTGAAGAGCTGGACCAACTCTCCTGCTCTCATGACCTCAAAGACAGCTCTATTACCTGCCGAAGATAAGGGTTGAGGTAGGGAGGGCATCTCTCCCTCTCTCACACCACAGCACCATCTCCATCAGTTCAGCTCTACTGTGGAGAGGTGGGGCCAGCTCAGCACAGTGCCTCAGGCAGCATTCCAAAACAGGGACATCTGCATGGCCTTTGGAGGTAACACAGACCTAGGAAATCAACACAGACCCCAGCTGCTATTGGATCACAAATTCAGACATGGCCCCTAGCAGCAGCAGCCTGGGCCCGTATGTCCCCTGGCCTTAGGTAGCAGTGTAGGCCACTCAGATCAGCATGGTCCCACCCCCCATAGCAGAATAGCCTTCAGATACCCACATGGTCTCTGGTGGCAGCCCAGACCACATCTGTGGCTTTTTGGTGGTGACTCAGACCATAGACATTGGCACAGACTCTAACTGTAGCAGTACCACAGACCCAAACATGGCTCTTGGTGGTAGCCCAGGCCAGAATCTCACCAAGGCCTCCTTATATCTGTCTGTTCCTCAGTGCTGTTGAGTCTCTGATTCCACATTTCTCCACACTGTAGGAACCCCTCAGCTTTGCTTTCTCTTCCATCTCTTCACCACGTACTCCTTCTTTCCCATCACACATTCATCCATCATAGTGGCATCTACACGCAGGTGCTTGGGTGTCTTTCTTCCGGCTGTCCCAGGCCACTTGCAGGAAGTTTAACTCTTAAAGCCCCTCTGTAATGTGAAGCAAGCTTGTGTCAGACTTGCACAGGCTCTAAACACCAGCTGTAAATCTCTCCACCCAAAGTTCTTTGGAGGAGTATTGTCTAGGGTCAGAAGTAAAATTGATTTGACACCCACCTCCTAAAACTCAAATGTATCCCACCTAGACAGTATATCCAGATTTAGCACTATGATGCCTCATATTGCTGTATATTTAGTCCACAGTGACAAAATAAAAATGATTTTTAGCTGTATGCATTTACTGCTGACAGTAAATAAGTGAAAAGTCCACTTCCTCCAGCTGTTGTCAGGTGACTGAAGAACTACAGCTTTGCTTCCTGGGAATCAGTTCTTCCCATTCATTTGAAGGTCACCTTGCATTTGATTGGGTAACAGGATATAAATCCCCAAGAAGAAATTCTTCCCAGCCAGAGGATCATTCCCACCCACAGGCTGATCTTTCAGGTTTCATGCCTACAGGGAAAGGCTGGAAGTGCAAGAAAGCACAGAGGGGCCACGTGACACATCTGAGCTGGAATCCCCGTAAGAGCTGTCTGAGGACAGCACTCTTATCTCTGGGACAGTTCATATCCGCACAGTGTAGAAAACGTTTCCACTGTGGGGTCTTTGTTTTCCTAAAGATGAGACTAGAAGGTATCACTGGCCCTCTCTGTACCTGTTCCTCATCTTTCACCAATCCCAGTGCATCCCGTTATGTCTACGTGCCTCTTGAAGCAGAGTGCAGATCCACACATAAAAGCCCCAGAGGTAGTCTCGTCCCTACAGAGAGGTAGGCCTTTCTTTCAGAGTTTTGACTATGTTCCCCTGAAGGCCTCCTGAAATCACAGTGGCTTCTGAGGGCATTCACATCCTATCACCAGTTCTTTTTCCAATTCACATATCCTAGAAGCTCTATCAGCATATTAAACAGCAGTTCTTTTAAAATGAAAATGCCTTTTGAAGAGCCTGTGTCTAACACTAAATAGAGAAATCTCATTTGTGAGTTATTTTCCAGTCTACATCTTTAGTGAGAAATCTGACATTTGGGCATCAAAACCCACTAGATAAAAAGGAGATTTTTGTGATAATTTGAGAAGCCAGGTCCATTGGAGAATCCACCTTCACTAACCCACCACCATCAGTTAGTCCCATCTGGTCATGATCTGCAGACACAGCCACAGGTGTGCACCACCAATGCACCAATTCTAAATCATCCAAGTTTACGATGAAGATTAATTTTCACACTTATTGTCCTTCCAATAAAATTCCTCAAGAGAAGAAATCCAGGCATCAGGAAGCCTTCTCAGATAAACCATCTCCTGCGCTATACTCGGCGCAATTCTCACTTCCTCTGGAAGGTTCTAATGCATTCTCTTTTCCCCTTCTGCCTTTTATAAGTAGTTTTTCATTTTTCTCTAATCAATGTAGCCATAAATATCTACATTACTCTTTAGCCAAAGAGTTAATCATAGCGGTGGTAACAACTGGGGTGCTGACGAGCCCGATGACTCCCCTCACACCAGCAGTACATCTGCCATCACTGGTTTCTAACCTTTCTTCCTAATGCTGAGGCCCTTTAATGCAGTTCCTCATGTTCTAGTGACCCCCACCATAAATTTATTTTTGATGCTACTTCATAACTGTAATTTTGCTACTGTTATGAATCTTAATTAAATATCTGTTTCCTGTTTCTTAGGTGACCCTGTAAAATGTTGTTCCACCACCAAAGGGGTTATGACCTACAAGTTTAGAACTGCTGTTTTAGATTAAACCTCTGTGTGAAGCTAGAAAGCCACCAGAGAACCAGGTTCTCATGCTTCACCCTGAAAACCTATTATAGGCAGAAGCAGAGTCACAACTGTTAAATGTAACTACCAACCAAAACGGACATAATAGCTCATCAATAGGAGTTTGAAAAATTAATCCCCCAATGATATCTTACCCATTTACAAAAATCAGATTCATATGGATAACAGCTCTAAACATCAAAACAAAATTTCAGAAGGAAATACAACATTTTAGGACTTGTAGTAAAAAAGTGACACACAAAGACTAGCCCACAGGAAATATTAATATTTTACATTAAAAAGAAAACATTGGGGTTTTTTGACAAAATACAGTGGGTAAACTACACATTTGCTGAGCATATTTGCAACACAAGTCCATAAACTAATGCTTAGTATATATCATACATAAAAACACATACTCTAATTTTCTAATCCCAGATGGCATTAGAAAACATATTTTTAAACTTGAAGTTAAAGCAACATGATAATCTAGTTAAAGTGAATCAAATCCGGCTCCCACCATGAGCATAAGTAAATATCAAAAACACGACAAAATACCAGTATATATTTTTCATAGATATACAGGTATAATTTTGGTAAAGAATTGTGCATTAAAATGATAAGAACCACAGTAGAGACAGGGCTCTCTCTAGGGAGAGTGATTAGGAACAGTTATCTGCAATAAGAATTTCTCATATATTTAATATATTTTGTGTCTTTAAAAAAGAAAAACTATTAAAATTATACACTTGGATGATAAGAGCACTTGGTATTCAAACAAGAGGACCAGAGTTCCAATCCTCAATACTCACATAAAAGCCAAGGATGGTCACAAGTGTCTGTACCCCACAATGCTGAAGAACAAAGACAGGAAGATCCCAGGAGCTTGGTGGCCAATTAGTGTAGCCAACACACTAAGCTTCAAGTTCATTGAGAGAGTCTTCTCAAAATCTAAGGTGGGCAGCAATAGAGGAAGAGAGTTAGCATAGTTCCCTAGCCTCTGCATACATAACTGTCCCCTCTGCCAAATAAAATAAACTAAAAATTAAAATACACAAAAATAAAGCATGGGTTCTAACTGTATAAGTTAACTTGTATAGACAATAGCGTGAAAGGGTGTTTGCCTTCTTTTAACTATATATCCTCATTGAAATTTCTTCAGGAGTATATTATTCATAAGTACAACTAACAGACTTTGTTTTAGCTATTTCCCATCAGATTAGCAGTAAATGAAGATTTATCATACCTTTGTTTTGTGCTCAGATGATTTTACTGGTTATATGAATTGGTACAACTTTTCTGCTAATACATATAAAAGCTGAAGTTATGTAATGATTTATTTCCTGAAATAAGTGTCTACATATCTGCCATGGGGGATAATACAACAAAATCCAAAAGATGCAGGTATAGTAATGTTCACTGCAGGGTTGTCTATAAAAGACAAAAAAAAGGGGGGGGGGACTTTTAGTTACTAAACGCTAGCTTTCTTCCAGTAAGAAGAGGAGTACACAGAGGAGTACAAAGCAGACATTACAGAGGTCCATGGTCCTAGATCTGTTCACATGGGACAATGGACCAAGTGGCAAAGGTTGTGAAGCAGCAAATGTAAGATAAAGAAATAAGGGAAATACAGGATGAACGAGATCTGGAAAGATAATCTTCTATCTCATGCAACTAAAGAATGAATAAAGCAACCAGAAATGAAGGAAGCAGAAACCAGGAAATTTCCAAGGATGTTGTTTTAATTTGTTTTCTTTTGCTCTGATAAACATCATAACCAAAAACAACATGAAGAGAAAATAGAAAAACAGGTTTTTTTCTATTATTGAGGGAAGTCAAGGCAGGAACTCAGTGCAGGAATCTGGAGGCAAGAGCTGATGCAGAGGCCATGGAAGGGTGCTGCTTACAGATTTGCTCTCCATAGCTTGCTCAGCCTGTTTTCGTATAGAGCCCAGGACCACCTGCTCAGCAATGGCACTGCCCACAATGGACTGGGCTCTCCAACATTAATCATTAATCGACAAAATATCCCCACAGGTTTGCCTGCAGACCAATCTGATGGAGGCATCTTCTCAATTGAGATTCCATCTTCCCAAGTAACTCTAGTTTGTATCAACTTGACAAAAAACTGACCATCACAGACCCTATTTTTCAAAAAAAAAAAAAAAAATCCAATTTCTGATATGTAGCAGAGAAAATTGGCCTAAATTGTATACAGTTTTCATACTAAAACCAATCATCTTTGGCTTTAACATAAATTTGCTTGTGAAGATTCAATATTGACAGTTAGGCTGCCCACAGAATAAGAATAACAATTGTACATTGTTAGGGGGCATCTATTGCCATGTGACCCATTTTTGTATATGATTAGTATATGTGTGTTGCATGTTTACTGTTTTAGTTTTGCTTCTGTTGTGCTAGGAGGAGGAAGAAAAAGAAAAAGGGAAGTAGGAGGAGGGAGGGGAGGAGGACCAGGAGGAGAAGAAAAAGGAAAAAAAGGAAGGAAGAAAGGAGGGAGGAAGGAAAAAAGAAAAGACCCTGGCAAAAAGCAATTTTTAAAGGAAAAAAAGGATTTATTCTGGCTCACAGATCAAGAGTACTGTCCATCACAGTGGGAAGTCATGGTGGCAAGAGAATGAAGCAGCTAGCCATATCCAACCATCCATAAGCAAAAAGCAGGAAGATACAAACGCACACTGCTGATCCATCTGCATTCTGTTTTATACACATTCCCACTCAGGGAGTGATGTAACCCACAGTGGGGTCTTCCCACCTCAATTATCAAAATCAAGCTAATCCTCACAGAGGCCTGTCTCCCTGGTGATTCCAAAGCCTGTCAGCTTGACAATTAACAGTAGTGTCACATTAATGGAATAAGGCAAAGGGCTTACTTTCTTTCATGCTTTTCTCTTTGCCTTTTTCTCAATGAACACGTATAACTTTTATAATTTTTAAAGAGCAATTTTCCTTTGGGGGAAAAAACTTGTCACTTCGAGATTTGCTAAGGTGTTTTATAATGTCTAGGGTGGCAGTGACAGACTTTAAGGTACAAAGCTTTTATCAAATACTCCTAAGAAGAAGAGTGCCAGCCCCACCTCTCCTCCGAGCTGGCTGCTTCCCTCCCCATTCCTGCCACTCACCCTAATGTGTTCCCTGTTCTAAGAACAAAGAAGAAGGGGCTGTCTTTTAAGGTACATAGTAAAAGCATGGACAATAAACGCAAATCCACCCCTAAAGAAGGAAGCAACCTTCAGCCGTCAACCCTGAAATCATCACACGGTAGCTGAATGCTTTGCCAAGTCTGGGAACTTTGCATCTGTCTTTCTCAGTTAAACTGATTCATAGAAGATAGCTTTTGTTGTTTTCTTTCCTCCCCCAAGGTCCCTGCCTTTTTTGCACAGATTGTAAGAGAATTAAATTCAGATTTAAAAAATTATTTCAATGCCTCCCATGTTGCTGTCTTCTGCCTGTTCTGAACATTTCCCCCACATCCCACCAAGGAATATTTATTTGACAAACATCACCCATTTCCATGGGACAGAACTGCCCAGCTTTGGTGATTAAATACCTGAGGACGACTCTGGGGTTTGCTTCTATAGCTTCTATCTGAATGTTGTCCTGTGCTTGCTCTGAGTATTTGTGATCTGGGAGTTGTAGCAGCACACCTCCCCCATCTTGAAGGTTAGTTGCAAGGTGTCACTGAGGCCAATGGCTGTGCTGTTGGCCCTTTCAGTTACTAATAAACTAAAAGAAAAGACTATATAGCTTCTTTATCTTTGTGTCTTCAAACTGGCACAGTGCCTGATAATGATGTAGAAGTAATGCCTAAGAGGACAGAGATGGCAAATGCCATCTGTTGAGCTGTACCAGGCACTGACTTAAGCAGACTTTCACCAAGTTACCCATGCATGTGTCCCCAACAGTACCCAGAGTTGTAGAGATCTTTCCACCACTCTGCCTACAATAGCTGAAGACACATCACAGGAAACCCACAATTCTCCATAAAATTAACAGCTGCTTCCAGCCATACTCTTACACTTAACCAGCACCTCTTTTCCTATATTAAAGGCACTCTTCCCAACAGAAACAAAAGACCCTGAGACGTCTGCTGTCAATGCTAAGCCATCAAAGAAACTGAGGCACAAACCTCCTCACTGACTAGTCTATTTCCAGTCAACCGTGCTGTGTCATTTTATGCTCCTTCCCCAGTTCCAACCAATTAAGACAGCAGGAAGTCCTTGTGGGTAAGATGAAAGCAAGCAGGAAGTTCCTTCGACCTAAAAGATTCATTAGAACAAGAACACAGAGTTTTGCTGAGGGTGACATGCTTTCCAAAGTGGAACTGGAATATCAAAACCTAGGGATAGTATGGGCCATCTGAAGAGCCAAGTGTCAGTCCTCAGAGGCAACTTCGGCACTCAGAGGTAATCAGTAGCAAGAAACAGAAAAGAACAGCTTTGGTCCTCCTGAGCCCATTTCTGTAAATTCCAGAATGTTCTTGAGAGAACCAGGCCTGGCCCTCCACCCCAAAAGTCACCAGTCCCAGGAATTAGACCATAGGTCACCAATTCCAGGAACAAGACCATAAAATTCCCTACCAAAGGAATAGCCTGGAGGTAACCACAAAAATTGGAAGGTATCTTATCTCAGGATGGGGCATCTGGGCTAGGCAGCCCACCTACCTTATAGTAGAACATTCAAGGCACAGAAATACCTAACATTTCTGAGGTCTATAGATAGTTCACTCAATGTTAGTTATGTTAGTTAGCCAATCACTTTGTAACAAGCCTTCCCTTGCTGAGTGTCACCCAATTGTGTAACTGCTAAGCTGAGATTTCCCAAACCTTCCTGTAACCCTAAATAAAAACCCCTCTCTCCCTGAGCTTGGGCCTCTACACTTGAGAAACACTGTGTTGATGATGGTGTGGGCCCAAGCTTGAGCTTGTAATAAAGACCCTACTGCCTTTGCATCGGAATCAGCTCCTTGGTGTTTGGGGTCCAAGAGACTCGGGCAAAACACTCACATTGTTCATTGTTAGTTAGAATGTAGGATGTGGTTTATTCCAGGGCCAGGGTCCCTTTTCCTTTTATTGATGATGAAAATAAAACAAAAGCAGAGAAAGGAGAAAGTAATAAAAGCCTTGTTGATTTGCTTTGCAGGAAAGAAGGTCACTTGATAAGAAGAGAGAAGGAAGCAAGGAGGATTCAAGTGCTGCTAATGGAATTCAGGATTAAGAGTCCAGCAGGTGCAGCCCCAGGTCAGAACAAGTAGTGTTCTCCCATGGAAAGATAGTGGCTCCCTTCTCAGACCAAAACCAGGTCTCCTAACTCCTTTCCAGATCTGTGTCAGTATTGTACTGACTATAGAGGATGCTCTGTCACTGGAACATCACCTCCCAAATAAAGTGAAACATCCCCAAATTGCCATCCAACCACAGGGTCTATGTTCAGTACTTTTCTTGCCGCTGTGTCCAAAACCCTGATTAGAAGCCACTTGAGAATGAGTTAATTTCAGCTTCCTGTTTGCGATGATACAGACCGTTATGGCAGGAAGTCATGGCAGCAGAGTATGAGGGGACTAGTCACATTATATTGCTTCTTGGGTCCAGAAAAAGAGAGCAAAGAGGAAGTGGGCCAGGCTATAAAACCTCCAGACCCACCTCCAGTGATCTACTCATCAACAAGGCTCTGCCTCCTAAAGGTTCCACCACCTTCCCAATCAGTGACATATCTGGGGACCAAGCCTTCAATCACATGTGTTTAAACCATGACAAGGTCCTTGTAGCTCCCTTTAGCATAGTGTCCAGAGTGTGCCTGGGGACAATGAGGGCTGTGTGCAGGAATGAGGCTTGCTTCACAAACAACTTGGTCATCAAGATGAATGATAATCTGAGGCAATACTTTTAAAAATCAAAGTGAGCACACACACAGAAATCCATGGACAAGATGCCCTTATTTTAAACAAAGACTGGGTCAATGCTATCGATTTCCTTTTGCCTCAGATTCCATGAAGCTCAATAGTCACTGATCCTGTCTTGGCCTGAAACACAGCCACCTTGTTCATCATGAAACAAGTGGATTCATTTTGAGTTTCATGAGCATTACCTTAAAATGTTCTTTCTCTTGAGATTTATGGCTCCATCCCTGAATGGCTCATCAACAGCTCTAACTCACATTACATTCTAGGCTTTTCTCTCTCCTTTTATGTCTGTATGTCTGTGTAGAGGACAGGCTCCCAGAAGCTGGCTGCTTGGATGGTTCTGTCTGCAAACCTTCCTGGGCTCCTGGGTATTTTTTCATCCAGTTTCCTCTTGCCCTGGGCCTGCCTTCATTAGAACCTTTTACCTGTAACCTGATGCCACCTCTTGCCAAAGCTATGAGAGCACAGTGCAGGTGTTTTGTCCCCTTGTGGAGGAAATGATTCCTGGTGATACCCTGGTTGTAATCTCATCAGGCTGGAATAACTTGACACTCCCATTGGTCTGAAAAACAAGTTGTTTTTCCTCCAAACGTCAGGCCTGGGGTTGTTGCTGGCCTCCTCTGAAAGGGCTGTGACCGTGTTGTCAGCTGCATTTCCATCATGCCACTTACCAGAAGATTACCTGAGCAGTAGGGATAGAGAGGAGCAGGGATCCAAGAGTGGGGGAACTGCAGGCCAGGAGGGACTCTCCTTTCACTGAGAGCTCTCTTCCACCTGAAGGAGCTTTCAATGGAGACAGAGATCTAGACAAGATCTAGACAATGAATACTGTAAACTCCAAAGAATCTGTCACATGGGGTACTGGTTCTTGGGTGACTAGCAGCCTCTGGTTTTGTCGTCTGTGAAGAACTAGGTGAAATGGAAGGAATGAATGGGTCTGAGCAAGCCTGTATCAGTAGCTTTTGGACCATGGTGGGAATGACTACCCTGGCTGTGTCAGAGGACCATCAAGATGTGAGTAGGGCACTAAGGAAATGTTTGGGAACTCTGTGGCTCCAAACAAATATAAAATGTACTGCTTCCATAGTTAGCTAACCAAAGTGACTAGTAAGACTTTCCCATCATGAGCTACTGGATGGGAGGCGGCCCCATATGACACACAAGGCAGCAGGGGCCACAGTCCTGAAAGGATGCCTATTGTGGCAACAGACCCCACAGGAAACATGAAGACGCATGCCCAGCCCCTTCTTGCTTTGACCTTTGTGCTTGGTGAGAGCATGTTCTCACAGTATAGGTGTAGGAGTAGGTCTGAGTGAGGGGACAAGAGAGCACTATGATGCAGACCCTCCTGAGGAGCCATGGGTGTTGCCCTAAGAAAAAGAGCAAGTGACACATGAAAGGCAAACTGGAGTCTCTTTCGGGCTCATCCCCAGAAAAGGAGCTCTAAGCACACCCTGCATGGAGGGCAAAAGCACCAGAAGAAGCAACTTTGGGAACCTAGGATGATCACAAAGTCCCCATATAGCAGGAACCTGTCACACAGGAGAGTACATGTGACCTAGCATCACAGACATCTGCTTTTTCTTTGGCTATCTGCCCACTAAGCCTGCTTCCTTTGTCTGTAGCATACCTCTTAGTGTTTCTAAGTATAGAGACAAGGCTCCAAAGGTCAAATAGTCATTTCTTGTGCATCCTTTGCAGCTAGACCCAGGCCAAAAGCTGAGATCTAAAGTCTGATATCCAGACTTTGAACCAGACCCTAAGAACCACAGAGACAGAGAGCATCCCCTAGCAGTGGGATAGCAACATCCTTAGACTCTATAGTCAGGGCTGCACAATGACCTGAGCCAGAGCAGAGGTGGTACCAGCAGAGGTGCCCAGTGTTCAGTGACATCAGAAGCAATTGCAAACACCTCGGTAGGCTGTTTCTGAAATGTGGTTTGAGTTGAGGTCCTAACTGATCTCTTGTTCATACCTAATTTCCAAAGCTGGACTAAAGTAAATATTTTCAAACTCCCAGGTACAATGCCATGAGAGCAACCAAGTGAGAAGTGAGAAGGCAGCTATCCATTCATGTAGAAAACCTCCACCAGGAGCCAAACCTGCCCACACTTTAGCCTTCAATATTTCAGCCTCCATAACTGTGAGAAGGAAATGTCTGCTATTTAAGTCAGTTGATTTGTGTTACTTTTGTGTATTATTTTTGTTATGCTTTGCTTTGTGTTAGTAGCCTAAACTGATACCTTCTTCAAGATTCCTTTGTCTACCTAATCTCTGATCAAGCAATTGAAACCTGTTTACAGCACCTCCAAGTCTCAGAGTACATCATGGAATAGGAGACAGAAACTGGGGATAGATGGAAGGCTGCGCACATTTTCTCCTGCACATGACACAGCTGCTGAACATACTAACTCATCACTAGCAATGGGCCCGTCAATATTCCTTCACAGATTGGAAAGGCTTCTTAAGGCCCCACCCCTCCCTGAGGAGCTATACACAGTTATCGGTGACTGTGATGTAGCCACTGTTAAGTTGTCCTTATTCAATTAAATAATCCCCTACCCATGCTCACCCAAGCAATTCTAATTAAATGCACGGGGACACACACACAAGAAACTTAAAAGTAAGAAGTAGACTTTTTTGAGACTATGATGTGGTTCTGCAGGAGGTAGGGATAAGAGGTGATAATGGCAGAGGAAATATCACAGATACATACATGTATATATGTATGCTTACAAAAGAACACATTTTAAATAAATAAATCTCCTTACCATTTGCATATGAATTCTGATGACTCCCACACGTAAAGAAGCGCCCTACATCCAGACAAACCCCTCCAGCCCCAGGGCACCCCTGGCCCTTTGATTGGCAGCACAGATCTTTGGCTGAGGTATCAACTTAAAGCAAAGGGACAAATCCAGCTGCTCAAGTCACATGGGGCTAGATGGACCTCAATCTGCACAGGAGAAGCTGCAAATGTTTTGAATGAGGGTTTTGATGACTTTCATTTTAACAACATAGTTCCCACGTACGGTGACGGGCTGGAATGTGTGCAGCTTTTAGGTGTTCTGCACACAGCATCTTGCCATGGACTGACGAGGACTTGGCTTGCTGATTCAGAAGGGTTAGGAAGATGCTGAAAATGTCTGGGCACTGGACAGAAAGGTCAGCAAATCAGGCCTGGCTGAAGCCATGCCAGTCCTCAGCACTGGGCCTGACCCCATCCTGGCCCTGGTGACACACTGTGAACTGACACACTTTCCCTGAGAAAGGGGACAGGCAGCAACTGCATCGCCTCCCGATCCTGAGGTACAGGCCTTGAGGAAAGTGGAAGGATTTCTTCTGAGTCATAAAATCAATGAATAGTCGGAAAGTCACAGTCACAGCTATGTGACTTTTCCCAGGGATACACAAACAACCATCTACTCATACTGTTAGGCACCATGACAGACCAAAGGAACAATTCCACCCAAGTCTAGTTTGATGGACCAGTGAGTTTACTAAGATTACTTGCAGGATGACTCAGAGGCAGCTGCCTCTCCGAAAAGCCCACCCCAGCAAGGGTAATGTGAAAACTGCATCCCTGGGGCTCCCTGTGCAACTTGCAAGCTACTCCGTCAAATGGAGTGTGCTGGCCTCAGCAACTGTTGCTCGTGTGTGTACATGTGAGTGCGTGACTATTGTTTGTCAGGCACCATGTACCTTGGGTTTTGCTGTTGTTATTTGTTTATTTATTTTGAGACGAGGTCTCTCACTGGCCTGGAACACACCAACTTAGCCCTAAGAATTGACTTCCCCAGAACTAGGATTACAAGTACATGGCACCATGCCAGGGCTTTTTAAGTGAGTCCTGAAGATCAGATTCTAGTCCTCATGTTTGCACTTTACCAACTAAGCAGCCTCCCCAACTTCTGTTCACCTTGGGAGGAGGGGCTTAGAGAATCTTATAATTTTCAAAAGTTCCTGGGCCTTGTAAGTTTCCTTGGCTCTTTCATCTTATGAACCTTCCTCCTGCCTCCAGGAGGCTGAATTTCAACTTGAAGAAAATAGCTACACAACACTTACAGGATTTTGAAGCTGGGGACAGTAATGGGTTGGCACATAGTTAATAACCAGAACCCACAGTGGGAGGGTGAATACATCTACAAGTTGGGTATTTTTAATCTAAATGTCCCCAAGATCAAAACTTTTTAAACACTGGCATGATGTAAGTGGAAAATTTCACACCTGACCCCTGGAATGGTATCCTAGTTTTCTCTCTGTTCTCTGGTAAACACCATGACCAAAGCAACTTGGGGAGGAAAGGGTTTACTACATCCTACAGGTTAGAGTTCTTCACTGTAGGAAGTCAGGACAGGAACCCAAGGAGGAACCTGAAGGCAAGAACTGAAACAGAGACAATGGAAGAATACTGTCTACTGGCTTCCTCTGGTAGTTTGCTGAGTGTGCTTTCTTACACAAGCCAGGAGAACCTGCCCATAGTACCATCCACAGTAGGCTGTACCCTCTTCCCACATCAAAAGAAACACCCCCTCATAATTGACCACAAACTAATCTGGTGAAGGCTAATCTTTACTTGAGGTTACCTCTTCCCAAACAACTCTAAGCTTATGTCAAGTAAACAAAAAACTAACCAGCACAAATGGGTCAGTTAGAATACAAGTGATCAGTTCTTTAAGCAGGTATTATGAAAACTTATCTGCAGACCACATGTATAGGGTACATGTGAAGGTACATGTACAAGGTGCATGTGAAATATAAATGACTTTGGGCTTCCATTAGTGTTAACATAATGAGCAATACTGTTTCCCTCAGTCCCCACACAGTTAACTCACCCAATGCTCTTCTTGAGTTTTGCTCAAATCTCTTATCTGTAGCTAATCTATGGGTGAAAATGAAACTTCAGCTCAGTCTGTGAACTCTTCCCAATATGTTAATTCAATGAGATCTACTGACAAGCTTGTGCAAACTCTGGTCATTGCACTGAATACGTTCTTGTTTCAATGGAAAGCCAAGTCAAACTTCTAAGTGTATTTACTTTTCTTACATTTACTTATTATGTTTTTGGGCTGTAGGGGAGGCAGACATATGCCTTAGCACATGGGTGGAGGTCAAGGGGGAACCTTGCAGAGTCAGTCCTCTCCTTCTACCATGTGGGTTCTGAGGATTGAAGTCATTATGCTGATGGCAATTGCCCTTATTTGCTGAGCCATCACAGGCAACAGATTAAGCAACAAATGCTTAATCTGCATTATTCCCCCTCTACTTTGTTAAGCCCAGACAATCAATGAAACAATAAACCAAGCACTACTTATGGCACTTGCCAATTCTGTAAGTGTTCCTGCTATGGCCAGTTCAAAACCATCCTAAGATCACCCATTAGCCATGGAGTTGGAGTTGTTTATATAGAAGATATATGAAAATATTAATTTTTTTCTTGTTCAGGGCATATGATACAGCTTACAGAAAACACAATACAGTGCACAAAAATCTTTCCTAAAGTTTCCACATAGCTGATTGACTTGGGATTTAAAAAAGAAAATTTGCTTGTCTTTTAAGAAGAGACATACAGTAGTAAGCCATGCCACGTATTTCTATCATAGTGATGACAATACCTTCAAAAGAAAAAATGTAAAATAATTATGCCAAGATATATGTATGGATAGGAAGGGATATCTATTGTATTCATGCTTGTATACACAAGTTAAAGCATATGCAGGTGCCAGCATGCATGTATGAGTGCATGTGAGTGTGGGTTCGGGCCTTGTGTGTGTGTGTGTGTGTGTGTGTGTGTGTGTGTGTGTGTATGTGTAAGACAAAGGTTAATTTCAGATATCTTCCTCTATTTTTCTCCACCTATTTTCTGAGACAAGGTCTTTCAAAGAAACTGCATACTAACTATGACCAAGCATGAGAAGCCCACTTTTGAGTTGTTCAGAGTTTCCCAGGAGACTCCATCACTGTTATAGGCTATTACTGTAATCCTTGGTTGCCTCCAGAGGAAGAAGATAAGTCCTTATTTCTGAAGGCCTCCTTCCTGAGTACCAGCTCTTGTGATACCTGAAGGTGCCATGCAGATTTCCAGGGAGAACTAATTATCCTACCCAGTTGTAATGCCTAAGACCCACCACAATGACCAGCCTGCCACAATAACGTAAGCATCCAATAATCACATGCATGGCTTGGCAGTAACCAGCAGCTCTCTGATTGGACTAAAGGCCTGCTCAAAAGAAGGAAACTATGCTTGGTACTGGAAACCTAGCAAACTGCTCAGTGCTAGTGAAGCCATGAATCTTGGAGGAGAACCTTCAACCACCATTTTACTATACCAGAATAATCCCTAACTATACTCTGTCAAAGAAACTTCTCTTTGCAACAGACAAAGACCATTATAGAAAATTGCAAGTGATCAAAATGCAGAGTTGTAGAGCCCAGTCCCTACTTGTATACCTACAACACAACCCCTGCACCTAAGGCTCAGAGGTCATTGCGGAAGAGAGGGAAGAAAGACTGTAAGAGCAGGAGGAGCAGGAAGTCCACTATGAGACTGTGTATCCTAAAAACGACAGGGAAGTTACACCAGCCATGGTGAAATTTCAATATGGCTTGAAGAGTTTAAGCTAGCCTGAATATAAATCCATTTTGAAATAAAGATCTTGACTGGGAACTGAATTCAGGTACCAGGAAATATCACAGAATGTACACCTGGCAGAAAACAAAGTTAACTCTCCTAGCAGCAGCCTCCAGGAAATAAAACAGAGTAAATGCTTCATAGAAAATAGAGACAAACTCCCTGGCAATAATCAATGTGAATCAGTTGAGAATCAGGTGGGAAAATTCTCCCCAATGTTTCAGATATGGTTTAGAAAAATAGCCATTGTAATTATATGCCTTAGCCATTGTGATTGTGTGCCTCAGAAAAGGTCACTTCACCCTGCTAAACCTTACCCAATTCTGTAATGCCAAGACTTGTGCCCCCCTGCTTGCTGCCATGGAAACCCCCTGCTCACAGACTTTCCCTTTAAAAATCCTGCTCACTCAGAGCTTGGGGTCCCACTTCTCTACTGCTTTGTCAGAGAGACTTGGGTCCCGAGTTCAATCACTCTCATAATAAAGCTCCCGTGTTATTGCATCAACTTTCGTGCTATTGCATCGAGTCGCCTCCTGGTGGTCTCTGAGGGTCCCATGAACCTGGCATTACAGGCTGACTACACAAACTTGAACAGGATGACACCAATAGACATGCTATTGTTGAAGGGGAAAGCCCAGGAGGCCTCAACTCTAGACAAAGACCTACAGGTAACTAAGGAATTCTGAGAGTAGGAGAAATAGTCTTTCCTAGGTAAAGCACACCAATTGGTTATCTAATACCAAACGGTCAGCCCTGAAAATATATACAATAGCAGTGCAAAGACTGAGCAGGTTGTATTTATATTTTTAGTAATACACAGACACATACACACACACACACACACACACACACACACACACACACCTACATAATAACAATTAAAGAAAAAGAGGCCATGAATTTGAAAGAGAACAAAGGGGAGGAGTGTATGTAGGCCGAGTAGGAGGGAGTAAAGGGAATGGGAAAATGATACCATTATATTATAATTTCATATGTACATATATGTCTCTATATATGTATATATAGAATTCTTTTTTAAAAAGAGCAAACAAAGAACCCAAAGTTCACTGATGCAACTAGATTGGCTCTCAAGCCCCAAGGATCCTTCTGTCTCCACCTCCCTAGTTCTGGCATAAACTACCACATCCAGCCTTTTATGTGGGTTCAGCTCCATATGTTTGCACAACAAGCACTTTACCCCCAGCCATCCCCCAAGCCCTTTTACCTTAGTTGTTACTGAGTCATTTAATTATAAATCTATATTTAAGCCAGGCACAGCAGCACACGGTGGCACATGCCTGTAATCCCAGCACTGGGGAGGCAGAGGCAGGTGGATCTCCATGAGTTCAAGGTCAGCCTGGTCTACAAAGTGAGTCTAGGACAGCCAATGCTACACAGAGAAACCCTGTCTCAAAAAAAACAAGCATAAAACTATTCTATATTTATACACACACACACACACACACACACATACACCACAACCAGCTCACAAAATTTCCAATAACTTCCAACCATCAGAACATGTGTGAACAGAGGAGGCCTGGGGAGAGTCTCAGCTCCCCACTCATGTATACATTATCCCTGGAGATGGGAGAGATTGGTGGCAGACACTTGGACCAACTGACCCATCACATGTCCTGTGCCTTTGCAAGCTTGTGGCTGTTGGAAAGGATGGAGTCTGGGCTCTGGTGCAGCCCTGGCATGCTTTTCTGGCCCCTCCCATCTTTGCAGATTTGACCTATTTTCAGATCAGGAAAAAAAAAAAAGTGATTGATTCTCCAGTTGCCAGCTTTGGCTCCTGGTTTCACAGACCACATTCTGTCCCTATAGTCATGGCCCGGGCTTTGACGACATTTCCTGTAAGTGCAGGTCCAGAAAGAATGACACAGCTGGGGATCATTTTAAAGACAATTAAGGCTAATGAGCTGACTCAGCAAAAGCAGCCAAAAAGGCAGGAAATGGTCTTGGCTGGAGGAGAGTTTTGCCCTGGTGGCTGCAAGAGGCCAGTCAGAAAGTAAAATGAGAGATGTGATTTATTAGCAAAGATGAGGATTTACTGGGCTGGGCCATTGCTTTGGCTGATTCACAGGGTGTATGTTCACTGAGACTGTGGACAGCCATACTCTTTTCTAAACTGCTAGTAAGAAGGTAAATTAGCTCAGCCTCTGTGAACTATTAACAATGAATCTCAAAGGTTTGAATTCCTATTCCCTGTGACCCAGATGCTCAAGGATGCTTGTGGCCACATTGTTTGATGTTGTAATGCTTTGTTAAATGCAAACTCAGTAGTTTACTAAATTACAGTAAACTACAGTAGACCGTTGACTAAATTACAATACTGTAAACCTTGACAATTAAGTTCTCTTAAACCACTAAAAAGAGAAGAGCCATTTGTCATGACCTGTTGTTGAAAGATATTAATTGTAAAAAGCAAGGCAAATAACAGTACAGTTTGGCTATTTTAAATAATACACTGTGTCCTAAGTGGACACAAAATATCTTTAGAAGAATAATAAAAAGAAAAAAGTGGGCTCAGCCTCTGAAGAAGAAAAATGATAAAGAACAAAAGACGAAAATACTTTTTTTTTTTTTTGAGATAGGGTTTCTCTGTGTAGCCTTGGTTGTCCTGGACTTGCTTTGTAGACCAGGCCGGCCTTGAACTCACATTAATCCAATTAATCTGCCTGCCTCTGCCTGAGAAAGACTTCTCAGGGACGGTTAATTTTGATTGTCAGTTTGATTGAAGCTGTAGTCCGTTTTCTCCTTTGCAATCCAGGTCAACTCCCCCAACTGGCATCAAATGGCCCATCTTTGCCTGATCATTCAGAGGCATGAGGACACCAAAGTGGGCCTCTTAGAAAAGTGGTGGCCTGGGGCTGAAGAGATGGCTCAGTGGTTAAGAGAATTCTTCCAAAGGACCCAGGTTCAATTCCCAGCACCCACATAGCAGCTCACAACAGCCTGTAACTTCAGTTTCAGGAGATCTGATGTCCTCACACATACTGAGAGACCAAAAAAATTAAAAATTGGTGGCTATTATTTTAAAGTTTAAGGCCTGAACTAAGGCTAGCTGGGTGGAGACTTGTCCAGCAATGCCATGAGGGGAAGAACTCGCCTTACTGCATTCTTTCCCCACCCACTAGAGATACAGTTGCTAGGAAACTGGCCCATCCCCCTAGGGAGGGACACCAGATCATTAATGGTTTGGGGACTTTCCTAAAGCCAATCAATTCAAAATGCAATATCATTTCAACTAATAGATGCTTGCCAGGCAGGAGTCACCCCTGCTTTGGGCATGCTGGGAGGGACCGGAATCTTTAAATCACCCAACTAACCTGAGCAGGAGGCCCTTCGGCTCTCACTGCTTCAACGGTGGGAGGTGTGAGCCCAAGCTGCAGCTTGTAATGATTTGTAATAAAAAGATCCTCATGTGTTTTGCAACGGACTCAGCTCCTGGTGGTGGCCTTTTGGGGTATCGCGATTGGGACACAACAATACAAGCAGGCAGAATAAATAGTGGAGTTTGCCAAAGACCAGGTAGTATGGTTTAAAAAAAAAAAAGTGGCAGTCTTAATTTCCAGTTCAAAGGAATCACTGTCATTGCTGTATTCCTGGTGAAAGCATTTCTTCCTCTAAAACCAAAACATCTAGGCCAAAAGAGCAGAGTGACAGGACCAGGAAGCGAAACTTTGCTAGTGAGTCACTAGGGTAACATGGAGCGCTGCCACCTGTTTTGACCACTGGACTGTTGGGCCACCCAGCCCTGGAGTCAAGAGCTCCTGTTTCCACAATGAGAGGAAAACTTGAACTATTTGCACAGTTCCTGCACTTTTATAGAGGACACATGTGCAATCAGCTTTGTCATTTGTAACATAAATTATGCTGCCATATACTGTTTGTGCAGACTCTGAGAATAAGAGGTTGGCTCCTTTTCTCAGACATGAGCAGGCTTCTCCTAAGTGCCTCTAAGACTCCTTATCCTGGGCCAGGTGGTGCTTGACCAAAAGGAGAGGAAGGAGACCAACAAACAGCTGAAAGGACCTCTCCTGACACCCTCCCCACCCCAAGAGTCATCAGTCTCAAGAACTAGGCCATAGGTCACCAATTCCAGGAACAAGACCATAAACTCTTCCACCCACCCACCCAAGAAACAGCCTGAGAATAACCACAAGAACAGGAAAGGTATCTTATCTCAGAGTGGGGCATCTGTGCTAGGTAGCCCACCAACCTTGTAGTAGAACATTCATGGCACAGAAAATACCTAACATTCCTGAGGTCTATAGATAGCTCACTCAATGTTAGTTATGTTAGTTGGCCAATCACTTTGTAACAAGCTTGTCCTTGCTGAATGTCACCCAATCGCGTAAATGCTAAGCTGAAAATTCCTCATCCTTGATGTAACTTTATTATATCCTTGATGTAATAAAAACCCTTCTCCCCCGAGCTCGGGTCTCTACACTCCACTGAGTGTAGAACTGCTGTTGAGATGGTGTGGGCCCTAGCTCCAGCTTGTAATAAAGACCCTACTGCCTTTGCATCGGAATCAGCTCCTTGGTGGTCTTTGGGATATGAAAGGCTTAGGCATAACACAGCTAAGGGTATCTGTTAGGACTTTGGAACAAGACCTGCTTCTGGGTTGCCTAGCAACTTATGATGCCATCATGTGTCGCCAGCCAGGTGACCACACCTGAAAGGCGTGGTTACCTTGCCTCTTAAAGGGACAAACCAACACGTGGTCACTCTCTTGCTCTCTTGGTCCTTTCTCTATCGGGGTGCCCCCTTCTCTTTCTCCCCATCATATCCTGCTCTCCTTCCCTCCCTCTCTTCATATCCACCTAATAAACCTCTTGCATAGAAGATCTGTTGTGAGCCTCATCATGATTTAAGTGGTCCCAACATATGGTGCCGTGACTCAGATAGGATCTCTCCTGGTTTTGCTAGGACCCCTTTCAGACTCCATTAATCTCACAGGACCATGGATGGCTGCAACAGATTTTCTCTGCTCTATTCCAAACCATCTATACCTAAAAATTTTCACTTTCTTTCAACTGCCCTCATGCTCACATCTGTCCTGCTACTTGCGGCAGCTGCTCAGGTGCACAGAGCCCCTAGGACACGGATGCACAGCCGCATGGCTCTCTCAGCCCTCTAGAGTTTCCTGGGCTACCTCTGCTTTCCCCAGGCTTGGGTGCCCATGCATAAGACCTGGCTGTCTGCAGCCTGCGTTGTGAGTGGGCCGCTGGGGACATGGCCAGGGGTGGCGGGCTCAGCTGATTCCCCAGCGGAGGCTGCGTCCAGACCCTTTGGCCCTGGTGCCAGGACGAGTGGAGAGGAGTGTTTGGTGGTGATGGTAGGAGCTTTACCTGGGTCCCCTGGGGGCAAGCCAAAGGGACCGTGTGTGTTTGCTATTCTGGCGCTGAGCCTGGGAGATTCACATCTTGCTAAAATCCACACTAAAATTGGCTTGAGAAAACTTAGCGTGCTGCTTTAGGTAAGAATTTTCTAAAACCCAGCACAGCCACGGAGCTCTCTTAAACAAAAATTTAAATCTCCCGCAGGATTTTAAATCTCCCGTGTTACTTCCCACACCATGTTGATTTTGGGAGGAAGTGGGCAGAACCATAGCTTCACCACAGACTTTACACGGTGCCACCGCCATTTTCAGTTCTGGCAAAGGGGCTCCGCCTTTCCATGCGCTCACCCCTTCCCCACCAAGCTGCTTTCGTTCCTTGTTCTGCTCTACATTCGTACTCTGGTTTTTAAAAGTCTGATACCCTAAGATGCTGTTTCCAAGCTTTAAAAAAATATTTTCTTCCTGATTTCTGTACACTCTGCTCTTAAAGATATATATATATACATATATACATATATACATATATACACACACATATTTAAATGCTTTAAATTCTTAATCTAATGATTTATATACTCTCATTGGGTTTACATTTACAAGGCTTCCTTAATCATAACTAACTTTATTTCATCTTTTAGACTAGGCTACAATGACAAGGCTCATTTTAAATTGGTATGGACATCTATAAAAATTCAAAGTTATATTTTACTATCTATAATTCAACCCTACTTCAAAATAAATTTTATATAAAAATAAAATTTCAAAGTTAAACCAAGTTAAGTTGGTTTAAAATGTAAATCTAACTGCCTATATCTTCTCAGTTCCTAAATTAATAAAGGCTGTTGCTGTCTCTCCTGCTATGTATTGCTCATGCTCTGGATTCAGCACTAGGCTTTCTGGCTAATGGGTTTGCTTTAATAAATTCAAATATAATTGCACAGGTGTAGCCCATGGCAGTTCAGTGTCCAAGTGGGTTTACATAGTAATGGGAAGAGGGACTGCCTCTGACATAATCTGATTGGCCTGCTCGTTGATCACTTCCCCCTGAGGGGGGAGCAGCCTTACCAGGCCACAGTAGAGGACAATGCAGCCACTTTTGATGAGAACTGATAGACTAAGATCAGAAAGAAGAGGAGAACCTCCCCTCCTCTGCTTTCCCCAGGCTTGGGTGCCCATGCATAAGACCTGGCTGTCTACAGCCTGCGTTGTGAGTGGGCCGCTGGGGACATGGCCAGGCATGGACTTGGGGAGAGGCATGCATGCAGAAAGGGGAGGGAGGGTGGGATCGGCAGGGGAGGAGGGAGGGGCTTATGGGGGGATACAAAATGAATAAAGTGTAATTAATAAAAAATTTTAAAAAACTGCTTTATGCTGTTCTGCTAAATTGTTGGTTTTAAACTTATAGCTCAGGGGTTCGTTATTATAATATTATAAATTAAAATCTATTAATTTTAAAAAATGTATTTATGTTAAAACTGGGTCATTATACTGTATCTCTACTATCAAAAGGTTAAAATGTGCTTGGTCTTATTTTCTAAAAATGGTATTATTATTAATCTATAGTGTAGCCTTAGACTATTATAAGCTATAAACTTTTATATACTAAATCATACAAAAACTCTTGTGCTCTCACTTTTATAAATTATATTTATGACTTTTAAGGTTCCACCTTAGCAAGGACAAAACCCAAAGTCCTAATATTTAATGGTTAACAAATACAAGTTAATAGTCATCTCATAGATATCTAGATATATATTTATAGTCCTACAGATACAAACATGGTCTCACTGCAATTTTTAATAAACAGCTGAGGATGGTCCTTGAGCCACCATATAGGAGTTGGTAAAAATAGTAAGAGCCCTCCCGACTGGCTCCAGACCTTAGCTGCTGCTCTGAGGCTGCTGGCATTCCCACACAAAAGACAGGAGATCTACAGTGCCCCATCCTGCTGGGATCTAGCCAAAAGTCAGTTCCTCCAGGTGACTTTTTCAAATACAGCCAAAGGTGATACTGGTCCTACTGCTGCCTCAGCAAGCCACACACTGCTTGCTGGCAGACTGGCCTCTGGAAAATGCTTCCATACGGTTTGTCCTCTGTGCCCAGCCATGGAGGTTCAACCAGCACAAGAGCCATAGACACTTCCAGCCTCCCAGCTCTTTGGCCTGGCAGAGGACAACTATATGGCTCCTTGACTCAGCAACCTCCACCACTCTCACCCAACCCAGAGTAACATTACAGGTCTACTTTGGCCTCACAATGGGGTCTCACAGATATGTTGCCAACTTCTGTGTTGGGAGACTTCAGATGCCTTCCCAGTTCTCTTCATATGCAGGAGACCAGACCTTAAGCCTAAGTCCCAGAGCTGCTATTGTCAGGCCTAGACACAATATGCCTTGTTGCCAGACTCAAAAACAGGCCTAAATAAAACCTTTTACCATCCCTTTAGCTAAAGGACAATAAATGTTCATAGCAATCTCAACTATGTCTCACGGTAAATAACTAAATACAAAGGTCCCTCTCAAAAAATATTGTTTGAGAGTCTTAAGATTGATAAACACCAGTTATACATGTTTGAGATTCTAAAAAAAAATGCCTTAAGATTGGTAAATGTAAGTTATACATAATTGAGAGTCTAAGAAAGTGTCTTAAGGTTGGTAAATACAAGTTATACATGTTTGAGAGTCTAAAAAATGACTTAAGATTAGTAAACATAAGTTATACATAACTGAGAGTCTAAAAAGTGTCTTAAGGTTGGTAAATGTAAGTTATAAATGTTTGAGGGTCTAAGAAAGTTTTAAGGTTGGTAAATGCAAGGTATAAAGGTTATAAGGTCTAAGGTGATTTAAGGTATCTTAAATAGGTAGAAAGGCTTAATATTTTCTCCTGTTGCTATGCTACTCTTGTATTGACTGTCCAGAGCTTTGACCTTTATCAATAGAGCTCTAATTTATTAATCTGACTCTAATACAAAAACTTTCCACTATACCACGTACTATTATGGTTCTAAGCTCAAAACTGTAAGCCTCCATAATATGTATGCTTATACTAAAAGTTAAGATCAAGTGAGTTTCTCTTTTACTTCATGAAAGGCTTTTGCCTTTTCAGAGCTCACCTTAAAAAATACTTATGTTGTTAACACCAATATGTATCTCTACTGCTTTTTCTACAATATATATTTAAATGCAGATTACAATTGTGATACTAACATGTCTAAAGTTTTATCTCCTTTTAAAACTTAAAAGTAATTCTTGTAAGCTGCAGAAAGTCCACCTAAATCCACCTCTCAGGTCAATTGGACTCCAGGTAAGTACTGCACTATTGCCTATCTCAAAAGGTGGGATTTCTCCCCTTTCCCTGGTTTTGGGACTCCCCTTTCCTGGCTACCAGACTGCTATTTACTGCATGCATCACTGGCAGGATTGGTGAAATCTCCTCATTGGCCAGCCACTACATTGGTGAGTCCACCTCATTTATCAGCATAAAACACCTCTCTTGGTAGGAGAAGCTTGACCGATGAGCTCTGGCAACTTCATACTATCTTTTGAGATGGAGGCCCCCCCCAGCCATAGTCTTAACTGTCTAGGGTTGACCCTCTCTGCTGACCTCCATTTTAAGCCCTCACTTTCCCTTGGGGGAGCTTCCCCACTCGCACATGGTTTCTTCTCCCCCTCTCTTGCTCGTGGGAAGTCCTAACGCTAGGCAACCATCGTGCCCTTGGCCATCCCCCCCCACCTGCATCTGCACCCTGGTCTCTGGCCAAAAGCTGATGAGCTATTGGATCAGGTAGGACCTCTTGTTTGAGTCATACCTTGCCTTTGGGACGCCTTTGGAAGGTCACTGACTTCTATGCCTCCCAATGGGAAATGCCAAGATGCCCATTCCTCCAGATTCTCCTCTAGGATGTCTTCTGGAGAATTTCAAGTTTCTACACCTAGTGCCAGCTAGCACTGGGGCCTGTAAGTTTACACACTTCTGTAACCAAACATCTCCTCAATGACAGATCCAAAACAAAGCTTTTTTTAACTACTGCCAATGATTGGGTAAATAAAGGTCCTGCCAGGTAGACGGAGGTTCCCATGTTCAAGTCTCATTGATCCAAACCTTCCACCTCTGTTTGCTCTCCCAAAAGTTTTCAATGTGTACCTAAAGGATTTTCTCCATAACATATTTAATTATATCTTTTGCATATATATATATGTATGTGTGTATATATATATATATATATATATATATATATATATATATATATATATATATAATGTTTCAGTGTCCTGCCAGACACAGATGTTTCCTACATCCACAACAGCACCAAAGCAGCTACAAGTGTTCAACTCTGACCTCACAGACTTCCATCAAGCTGGACCTGCACTTTCCCTCCCAGCCATAGATGTTCTCACAGACCCTGGACAGCATCAAAACAGCCTGTTCTTCCTGGACTTGGCTAACATTTCAGCCTTTTGACCTCCCTATAGTACCCCCAGTGTCAGCAGGAAGTAGCCAGAAGAGAATCTACCCCTGTGATTCACTTATTATTAACAAAAGGCTAAAATGGTGTGCTTCAGGTCCAGGACAAGCAGCTCCAGGCTCTTCCAGTGTTCCTCAGTCCCTACCTGCTGCCTTGCATGGCTGGCAACTCTCTACTGACAACCCTCTACCCTAAATTTTCCAGGGCAGAGGCTTTCCTTACTCTTGACCGTGTAATCTGATCATTTTGTTGTTTATAATTCTTCTCTCTTACCCCCTTGCATGACAACCAAGAGTTGCTTCCAATGAACCTAAATTTATATACTTTAACGTATCTTATAAAAAGCAGCCCAAGTTCCTCATTTTTTAACTATAGAAAAAGGGAGGAATGTTAGGATTTTGGAACAAAACCTGTTTCTGGGTTGCCTAGCAACTTATGATGTCATCATGTGTCTCTGGCCAGGTGACCACACCTGGAAGGCGTGGTTACCTTGCCCCTTAAAGGGATAACCCAACACATGTTCACTCTCTTGCTCTCTTGAGCCTCTCTTTTCTTGCTTTCTTGGTCCTTTCTCTATTGGGGTGCCCCCCTCTCTTTCTCCCCATCATGTCCTGCTCTCCCTCCCTCCCTCTCTTCATATCCACCTAATAAACCTCTTTCACAGAAGATCTGTTGTGAGCCTCATCATCCATTAAGTGGTCCCAACAGTATTAAAAACAGCACAAACCCTGACCAGAGCTGGAAGGTAATCTGTTTCCAATAAGGGTTACTATTGTTTATCCCTTGATATAATGACACCTGTGCTGGGAAGACAGTCCTTGAACGTCCCTTGGTTGGAAGACCTAGGATCAAGGCCAGTGAAAGAACTGAATACAGGCAGGGCTGATGGCCCATACTACAGGAATAAAGGTTTTGGTCAGTCTACCAGGTAAAGAACCAAAGATAACTGAGGTGCTTCCTGCACACAAAGGAACACAGAGCAGACTGGGAGAGAGTGAGTATAAATGCCAGCCGCCACCGCCACAGGATTACAGAAACACTAACTGTCATGAGGATTTCCTTCCTTATTACGCAATGAGTGCTTGTGTCAGGAGACGTTTCTCATCTCATTCTCTGACCATATAAAATTAAGCAATGATACTTTTACACTATAGTGTTTATATCATAGAACATGAGTTAACAGCATGCAAGAACTTCACCTTTTCTGCAGTAAGTTATACACAGAACAGTGGAAATAATGACCCTGATACTGTCTTTATTTGTAGGTTAACTATAGCTTAAAGAGATATATGCCAAATTACAAGAGGTGACTAGGATGGTTTTATATGACAACTTGGCCAGCCCCAAAGGCCCAGATAAAGCACTCTTCCTAGGTGTGTCTCTGAGGATGCTTCTGAATAAGAATAACATTCAGTTTTGTGGACTCAGTAGGTTGGTTACCCTCGTGTGGATGGACATCACCCAGTCCATTGAACAGAAGAAGAGGTAGAAAAGCAAGAAATGTTCACATCCCATCCTGCATGCTGGTTTCAGCTGGGATGTCCATCCTTTTTTGCACTTAGACTTGGATTTATGCCAACGGCTTCCTGGTTCTCAGGCTTCTGGACAAGAACTCAATTGTACCACTGACTCCCCTGGGTCTCCAGCTGGTAGATGGCATATGTGGGCCGTGCTTGACCTCTGTAACTGAGTAATCCAATTATTCATGATAGACAGATGACAGACAGACAGTTGATAGATTATAACTAGATAGATAGATAGACAGTTGATAGATGATAACTAGATAGAGAGATAAATGTGTGTGTATGTATATATATGGATTTATTGTATGTTGGCTCTGTTTCTCTGGAAACAAACTACCATAGTTGGTTGTAGTACCCTCAGCTGAACCAACCAGCTCCTCTTCCTATCTTCCAGTGGGTATTCCCACTGGCTAAATTAAACCAGAAGCCAAAAAGAGCTCTTGACTAAAGTCCAAATAGATAAGCCTCCTAAGCACAAAGCAGGAAGAAAAATCATTGTGGTCCAGGTTGGGGTAACAGATATAGTAAACAATGGAAGCCATCCCCCAAACTCATGTTCTTAAGAGTTCTCCGCTTAGCAACCTGAGATCAGAAACTATAGTGCTCAGTTTATATCTAGATTAAGTCTATTATCTAATATCCTAATATCTTTCTTTCTTTCTTTCGTTCTTTCTTTCTTTCTTTTTTTTGAGTCTCGGTTTCCTCGTTTGTAATAGAGGAGGTTTACTGACTACCATCTAGTGGTATCTATCTTATTGGCCTCTTGGACACAGGGGTTTACTACCCAAGCAACCAAGACATGACATAGGTCTTACACAAGAGGACAGCATTCTCCAAGACAGAAACACTGAGCTCTCAGTGGAGACTAGTATCACTCAACCCAAAAAGCTGCCTGCTCTCCCTCAGAGTCCACTTGAAAGTTCTGTCTCTTAAAACAGCATTTTCAACTTAAAGAATTCATCCATAGCGTTTTTCATGTGCCTTTCCACACGGAGTTTAACTCAGGGCATCCGAGGAATGCTCTCCATGAAGCTTCTTCTAGTGTGTTTTCTAGTGAAAACACTGTCTTAAAGAATGACTCCACATCATAGCATAAGAGCTTTTAAGTTGATGTCCTCTTTAATAAAAATGAACTATTATTATGTGATAATTATTTTTAAAGCAACAATAAGCGTTTTGAGGCCACCAAGCCACTGAATGCATTGCAGCACGGAACTTCTTGCTAAGTAGTAAAATCGCATTCAGAGACGCTCGCAAACAGTCTAATCAGCCAGGTGTGAGGCTCTCAATCACAGGCCTCAAAACACATAATCAAGTATTAGGCAGCAGGTGTTTTAAGTGAAGATGGAAATAAACTGTTGCCTTTCTGCTTGTTTAAGGGGTTTCACAACATTAAGATGAAGAACCTTGCGTGTGAGCAAAGCAACTTCAAAAGCACCTCAGCTCAATGAACCCAGGCAATAATCATCACAGGAGACTTCAACCATATGGCAGTTGAAAAAGCCTTCGGTCTTATCAAGGAAATCTGTTTATTTCCTTTCTTCCCAGGACATTCACACTTAAGCAGGGTGAGTCTTTGAAAAATCACTGAAACACAATCACTTATCAAATGACAGATTTTGATCCACTTAGGGAAAAACATATTCAAACTTTGTATATACATTAAGTACCACAACTATGGGGACTAGTCCCACCTGTCTCTCCAACATGACAGGAGAAAGATTGGGAACTCTGAAGAAAATTCCATTACTTTTTTTTTTCCTTTCCCATACATTCAAAATGGCTTCTCTGTGTTCCCAGAGATAATCTAACTTAACCCTATGAAAAATGGTGACAGACTTGAGAAACAATTTAAGGAGACATCTTCAATAGAAAGTACTCTTCTAAATAAAAATTGAGAAAATAGTAAGTCTGAGTAACTTGTGTACTTATAGTTTCGAAGGGTGAATCCAAGACCATCATGTCAGGAAGCATTGCAGCAGGCAGGCATACACGGCACTGGAGTAGTAACTAAGAGCTTACATCTAATCCACAAGTTGGAGGCAGAGAGAGAAAGAGCTAACTGATGGTGTGGGCCTTTAAAACTTCAAGGCCACTCTCATGACACACCTCCTTCAATAAAGCCATGCTTCTAATCTTTCCCAGACAGCTCCACCAAACACAGACCAAGCATTCAAATACATGAGCCTAAAGGGCCATTTTCATCCAAACCACCACACCCAGTGTGAACAGGTCAGAGATTTAGAAAATGAATAAGCCCAAGAGGCATCACCTTTCATTCCCACCAGTCCCTGAAACCTGCTAGTAACCGGAGATCTCATTGTGATTTCTCATAATGATGTCATCTTTCTTTTTCAGCTGGATTCTTGTTAGTAGGTACGTAAGGCTTTTGTATCTCAGAATCTGTAGTCTGAGCTTATTTGCAAAGATAGTTAAGCTTTCTGTCATACCAGATGTAATTGTGCACACCTGTAACCTCAGCACTCAAGAGGCTGATGCAAGAGGACCTCTATTTGTATGCCAACCTGGACTGTACATCATGAGCCCAAGGCCAGCCTGGGCATCTTAGTGAGATCCTGTCTAAAAAATAAAGTTTCCTCTCTAAGCAGGTAATCTAGATACGGGCTTTTCTAGCATGCCTTTGTCATGCCAATTCCTTCTTTTTTCCTGTATATGTTCACTCTCTTCTCCCAACTGACTAGGAAATGTTAATTTAGATTAGATCTCTGCCTACCAGAGAGAACTTTGCTCATCTGCCATCGTTGGGTTGCATAGCATTAAGCTGAACTGGAAATATCTTCAGAATTCTATCAAACAAACAACTCAGACCAATTCAGAAGAGAATTCTCCCTCATCATGGTATTTCAAAGACGTTTTCACCTTTCACTTCAGGGAGAAACATAAAGCTCATTAAGAGGGGAGCTCTAGCAATTCTTTGCTTGTGCATATGGTCTCAGAACTGATGGGATGCGTAAATATTTTAAAGGGCATAAACCACAGAGACTGCATAGCCCAGTAGGGGGCTTTTGCACACTGAAGAACCTGAGACCCCAGTAGATACTCAGTTAATTTCTTCTCAAGGACAGATGTAAGCAATGTCTCCTCATCCTCCGAAGGTCCCAATGACAAGCCCAAGTATGACTCAACGGGGTGAGTTCACTGGACTTACAGAGCATATGTGGGGGGAAACTCACTGAAGCATAGGTGTTTCCCCCAAAAGGCTGCACCAGAACAAATAAAGGGTTTCCTATAGGAACAGATGGAGTACCACTTGTCTATCTTCCCCAGCCTATATACTCTAGCACACCCACCAAAGGCCATGTGCAATTAAGGCAGCATTACACACAACAGATCAGTTAAGGCAGCTGGGTACTCAGGCAAGGGTCCTGTGACCCTCTCTGCCTTTCTATTCCGGGTGGATATAAGCAGTCAACAAGCCCAGCTGGGATAACCTTTTGTTAGCAGATATAGCTGAACCCCCAAAGATGGGTCAGAAGATAGTTATATACAATAATACTATAGGGAGGATGGGGAGAAGGTTGAAAGGGGTGGAAGATAAAACAGGGGCAGTGAAGGTCATCAGAATGCATTACACACTTGTATAAAGGTGTCAAAGAAAAAACATTTGATTAATTTTTGTAAATTAACCATCACAGCCTACCTCCTTGAATGTAAGAAATTCTTTTTACATTCCCTCAAGTCCCAATGGAAAAGAAGCCCCTCTTTCTCTCCAAAATGATTCCTCCCTCATTCTTAGTTCTGACTTATCACCATTTGTATGTCATGCAATGTTAAATTAGTGTTTGAGATACAAGAAACTGATATATTCCAACTACTACATTCCAAACACCAGGCCAAGAGCCAGTATTCTGACTTTAAACCCCGCACTGGCATGAAGTATTAAAAAGGTCAAAAGAGCTAAGGACCAAAACAGGATTTTGGAGTAGAAACACTAGAGTGCTGAGGCAGTAGGAGGAAGCACATACCTTACTTTCCTCAAGCCAACAGGAGGGATTTATTGGGATAGCTTAAAGAGATTAATAAATGTCTGCTGAAATTGGGGGATCGGAAGGACTTAGAGCCAGCTCATGTCTGAGATATTCAGCAGCCTATGGCCACAGGTTAGAGAGCTGAGTCCAGAAATCAGCCTCATGCCTGGGGAGCAAATACATGAATCTGTTCTGGAAGAAGCTATCCGGCAAAGTGGGCCCTGTGGTAAGGGGCTCTAGGCAGTCCTGGGAGGTAAGGTTCAAGGAAAACTGGAGTAAAAGTCCAGCAGTTGAAATGGCCTACCAAATGAACTAAGCTATTAATGGAGATGTTAATCAGGAGTCTGCCCTAAGCACCTTCTGACTATTGGGCCATATGTGCATGGCTGTGGTACCTTCTGCTGGAGCTTGGTGATCCAACCCATGGCCACATTTTCAAAATGGAGTGATTCTGCCTCCCTGAGCACCTATCAACTGCCAAGAGCTCCATCAATGCTGTCCATGCCAGAATTTTGGCTGGCTTGATCTCATGTGGATCTTGTGTAGGTAACCTCAGTGGCTTTGAGCTTATGAGTGCAATAGCCATGCCGTGTTCAGAGGACAGCACATCACAGCATTTGGTCTCATCTCCGGCTCTTCTTCCATGATGTTCCCCAAACTTTTAGGGTAGGTGTAAACATCCTTTTTAGGACTGGGCACTCAGTCTCTTGTTCTCAGCCCTCTGACTGTTGTGGTGGTTTAAATGAGAATGCTCCCCACAGTCTCAGGCATTGAGTATTTCTTTCCCCAGTTGGTGGTGCTGTTCGGGAGGATAAGAAAGTCTGGCTTTGTTGGAGAAAGTGTGTTGCTGATGTTGGACTTGGAGAGTTTAAAGACTTAAACCACTTCGAGTTTGCTCTCTCTGCTTCCTGCTTGTGGTTAAAACTGTGAGCTCTCGGCTTCTATTCCTGCCACCATGCCTATCACTAGCTGTGATCATGGACTCATAAACCCTCAGGAACTCTAAGCCCAAATAAGCCTTTCCTTCTACAAGTTTTCTTGGGTCATGGTACTTTGCCACAGCAACAGAAAAGTAACTAATATACCTTTGTTGATTGTTGCATATTTTGTACATATTTTATACAAATTTTTATACATATTTTCAGAAGTGCATAGTAAGTTTGAATAGATTTAAATAGATTCTCTCTCTCTCTCTCTCATGCACACACACACCTAACAAGATACTGCAGGCTTGTAACTTCAACAACTAGGAGACAGAGACAAGATAAGAAATCCAGACCAATCTGAGCTACCAAGCAAGGATCCATCTCAAAAAAAAAAAAAAAAAAAAAGAGCTAGGGATGTAGCTCATTAGTAAATCATTGCTTATTATGCACAAGCACTGCCAAAACCATATAATTCTTCTTATAGAAGATGAGAGTGGTTTATCTACACAGGTATATTTCTCACCCAGGGTTTTCTTTCTAAAGGTTTTAATTATTTTGCATAGTGACTTTGCAGGCTATTACAGCTCACAGCTGCATTCTTTTATCCACTGTTTTGCTGTTTGTTTAATATACTTGCTAAAATTTTAATTGGCATGGTAATTATACATATTTTATGGGGTGTGGTGTGACATTTGAAATACTTTTATACAACATATGATGATCAGGTCAAGGTAACTGGTTCATCTATTACCTCGGGTAGATATCATTTTGTTGTGCTGGGACAAACTCTGCTATCTATTTGGAAATATATGGTTGATTGTTGTCAAGTGCAGCAATCCCACTGTGCCGCATGACATTCAGAGCTGTTCCTCCTCCTGCCCACCTGCACCCTCTGTTCATTAACCATCCCTGCTCCGTCATTCCCTCCCCCAGCTGTTTTGTTTTATGTTTCAGATCTTACATAAATCAAATTTGTCTTGTGTCTTCCACTGTTGCTGAGTTACATAAAGATATATGGATGTACTGGAAGAAAGGATTGTGACAACTTGGAACACCCATCCATGTGTCAGAGAACAGTGAGAACTTAACACTCCATCAAATAACATTATTCATTTATATTCTAATTGCACATATTGTGATGTTAGGATATGAAGAGATGGAGCTGAGGTGTAGCTCCATGATAAAAGAGATGCTGAGGATGTGCAAAGAAAAGTAAAAGTAAAGAAAGAAAAATTGAACAAATAAGTAAAAGGAGATGCTAAAGGTGTAGTTCTGTTGGTAGTGTCCTGGCTTTAATCCCCAGCACTGCATAAACCAGATGTGTGATCTATCACGTGGCAAGAAGAGGCTGTCAGATCCTAAATTCAAAGTTGTGCTGTGCAGATGGCTCTCACTAAAACATTTACCACACAAGTGTGGAGACCTGAGTTCAAATAAACCCACGCAAAACCAGACACAGGAGTGCATGTTCTTCTAATTCCAGTGCTGCTGTGGTGAGGTGGGAGGTGGGCATGGGAGAATCCTCAGACACTCACAAGCCAGCTAGTTTGGCACACCCAGTGGCAAAGAAAAGACCCCTCACCTCAAACAAACTAAAGATGAAGGCTGACACTAAAGATCATCTTTTCATTCCCACACGCCTGCCATGCCACGTATCTGCCTGCACTCACAAGCTGAATAGTCACACATATCACACACACACACACACACACACACACACACACAACCCGCAAAAGACTTCTTAAAAAGGTCAAGATCATCATCAGCTACATGGTGTTTGATGCCAGCCTCAGATACATGAGACTATGTCTCAGCAGCAACAACAACAACAAGAAAGGAGAATGGAGGAAAGTCTAAGACATGATTATGACATAGGAAACATATTAAATAACCATTGCCAAGATGTCAACACGTAATGCACACCACTCTACAAACTTAAAAACATCAGTATGTAACACTAATGGACCTCGAGATCCCCATGCCCCCATGCTGTCCCCATACATTCCACCTGTGCATTAACCCTGCCTGGTAAGTGCAGCTTTCACCCCTCATCAAAGAAGCTTCTGTTTTTGTTTTTTCAGCAGACAGGTGACTGCTTCAGTGATCCACAACTGGTCCAAATGCAAAGATAAGTGACTGTGCGGTGCTCATCCCTGACTGATACATATTCAACACAATCCCTGCACATCAGCCTCAGGGATCTGTTGTAGGCGGCGATTAATATTTACTATCGGTTTATCTTCTAGTAAAGCTTGATGCTAATCTTAAACAGCTGTATAACCAAATCACCACACAGAGACTGGGTTTTTAGTTAACCTAGAACACAATGCTGGGCAATATTTACTCCCTCCTAAACCTCCAAGCCCTCAGTTTCCTAACATTTAGATTTCCCACATTATACTTGCTTTTTGTGAAATCTTAGGTCTGATTCATGCTCCACGTCCTCCAAGATCTCTCCTCCAGCTCTGCTCTCCTTGCTCTCCTCTCACCCCTTCTCCTCCTTCTCCTCCTACCTTCTGGCTCCTCCTCTCTTTCCTGTCCTCTGGTTCCTCCCTGCTCAACATTGTGTCTAGTTGCTTTATTTTGTCCTGTTTACACAAGAGTTGAGACAGGATGCTTAGAATGAGTATCACAATGCAATATCCGGATTGAAACCAGAGAGTTGGGGGTGGGGTGGGGGAGAAATCAGTATTTGAATGAACAAGGGTAAGGTGTATACATTAAAAAAAAAATTACACCAACAGGTATCATTGAAAAGGAGAGAGGAAGAAAGATTGTAAGAGTAGGGGGACCAGGATGCCTACGGCTAGATAATGTCTTCTAGAAAACATCTAGAGAAGTTACACCATGAAATGTCAACAGTATAGTTGCCCAAAACAAGGCCTTTCTAATGACTACACCAGTCAACATAGCAACGTAGATGGGGAGATTTCTCAAGAGCCCACCCCTAGATGAAGAGCTACAGTCAGTCAACTGCTGAGAGGGAAGGAGCCGGTTTTCTCCAGGGACAAACCCCCTGACACATTATTCAGCCCCAAATGGTCAGCCCTAAACCCATGCATATACAAGCAAAACTTACAAGGGTGTGTGTTACAATAATAATTAAAGAAGAAAATGCCTTGAATTTGTTAGAATTTGGAGAACGGGGTACAGGAAGTTAGAGAACAAGAGAAGGGTAGAAATGGTGTAAAATCATGTATGAAACTCTCAAAAATGTTAAAAGTTAAAAATTTTAAAAATAATGAACACTATATAAAGGTTTTAATACAGGAACTAACCCCCCACCCCTAGAAAAAACATTGAATATTTTTGTATCAAGTTTGCATTCTTGGGCTGGAGAGATGGCTCAGCAGTTAAAAGCACTGGCTGTTCTTCCAAAGGTCCTGAGTTCAATTTCCAGCAACGACATGGTGGCTCATAACCATCTATAATGAGATCTGATGCCTTTATCTGGTGCCCTCTTCTGAGCTACACCATGTAGCTGATGATGATCTTGACCTTTTTAAGAAGTCTTTTGCGGTGTGTGTGTGTGTGTGTGTGTGTGTGTGTGTGTGTGTGTGTGATATGTGTGACTACTCAGCTTGTGAGTGCAAGTGAAAGGGTTAGGCTAACTTTGTAACCTATATATCTTCTAAAGCCTATAGTTTTGAGTTTTAGGTCCAGGTTAAGCTAAAGCCTGTTAGTACCTTTCCAGAGAATGGAGGAATATGACCCTATCTGTGAGGACAGATGTAAAAAAAAAAAAGCAAGCAAGCAATGACCTTCACTCAGCAAAAAGAACGACCAGACCCTTGTCTTCAAGATAGTGTTTCTTAGCAACGAACCCAGATGGCCTCAATCCTTCTTCTGAGTAGCTCCTGACCTCCAGCCAAATCTTCAAGGATGAGCTAACCACCCCACCTTCAATTGCAGCTGCATCCACACTTGGCAGGACTGGCCAAGCTTGAGCACCTAAGACTAACCAATTATCTTACTTTATAGCTTCCTCATCCAATCCTAAATTGCCAAAACTGCAACTTCAAATTTCCCACAATTTTTCTTTTAAAAACCTAAAGCCTTTGTCTCCCGGAGTCATTCTTTGCTGACTGGCAAATGCTGACCATTGCGCAATGGCTAAATTAAACCTCTTGCTTTTGCAATGAGTTGCGTGGTCTGTGAGAGTTTCTAGGAAGGGAGCGATCTTGAACTCCTGAGCTGTGAGACACCAGGTCTTACACAGGCAGACATGGCATGGCAGGCATGTGGGAATGAAAAGATGATCTTTAGTGTCAGCCTTCATTTTTACTTTGTTTGAGGCAGGGTCTTTTCTTTGTGACTGGGTGTGCCAAACTAGCTGGCTTGTGAGTGTCTGAGGATTCTCCCATGCCCACCTCCCACCTCACCACAGCAGCACCGTGTGCAGGCACACGAATGCAGAACACTGTATACATAATAAATAAACAAATCTTTTCTCTGTGTACATAACCATTCATACTAATTCACAATTGCATTTAGATGTTTTTAGGAAATGAGATCAACTGTTTTACAACATACTCTTTTAAAAATCTGACAATATTGCAAACAATTTCCAAATCAGAACCTTCAAGTCAGCCTCAAGCCTTCCAGCAGCTGCTACTATTTATCAAGTATTGTGGCTCACAGCTGATTTAAGCATCTCCCACTGAGAAACATTTGTGTTATTTCAACGTTTCTATCTTTCCCAACAATGTAGCTTTGAGAGTCTTGAATCTGAGCAGTTGTCTAATTATTCAGAAAAGGTGAAAAGCCAAAAGTAAGCTTTTCAAAGAACAAGTATATATAGTTGTATACTTATGATACCCAATGGATGCTTTAGAAAATGTGTACTAATTCACCCTCATCCTCCCCAACATTGAATGATTTGCTGTTTTGTGGGTTGTCGTGAGTTGAATTGAGAACCTTGTATATGCTAGGCAAGTCTCTGTCACTAAGCTGCGTTTCTAGCCCTTGAGCTTTCCGTCTTCAAAAATCTGATTTTTTTTTTTTGACACAGGATTTCTCTGTGTAGCTTTGGCTGTCCTGGACTCACTCTGTAGACCAGACTGGCTTTGAGTTCACAGAGATCCACCTGCCTCTGCCTCCCAAGTACTGCTAAGTAGCTTGGGCTGGTCTTGAACTGACACTGGCCTCTATATTACTGGTGCTAGGATTAACAGTGTACACCTCCAGGCCCAGCTAGAGCTTTCTTCACAGTCAAGAATATGACACTTGGGGGCTGGAAAGATGGCTCAGCATGTAAAAGCACTTGATGTTCTTGCAAAGGACTTTGGTTGAGTTGCTAGCACCCACATGACGACTTACAACCATCAGTAACTCCAGAGGATCTGACCTCAGTGAGCACAGGCATGTGGTACACATACACACATGCAGGCAAAACACATAAAATAAACAAATCTTTTTTTTAAAAGAGTATGGAATTTCTCCTGATAGCCATGGCTTCCCTATTCCTGTCTAATCTATTTCTCTGATAAACTATTTGCCTTATCAATTTATAAATTCATTTAGAGCACACACCTTGCATACATACATTAAAACACTCACACATATAAAATAAAATAAATAAATTTCAAAAATTAAATTAAAATTATTTAGAGTAGTATCATGAGTTATTATTCTCAGCGTTCTTTATAGCCTTTTTACTTCATTAGTTTTTTTTCTTCTATAAGAGATTAAACTTCCTCATTACCCAATTGTTTTCATATTTTCTTCATGGTTTTCCTTTTTGAATCATACTACACTATTAGGATCTCACCACCCATGATTATAAAAGTAGCCACCCATATTTTCTTCTAGTATTTTTATAGCTTCACTTCTCCGCTTAACTTGTTGCTTCATGGTGTATTGATTTTGGTAACAAGGGTAAAACTGGCATCCCACAGAACCAGATTCTACATCCAGTTCACAGTCATTTTGTTATATAATCATTGTGACCATATTTCATCTTAATGGACATATTTATATATTATACTGGTTCCATAATTTATTTAGTCAGTCTTCTATTATTGGGCAATTAGCTTGTTTGCAATTATCTCAAACTACACTGTGATTAACATAACAGAAGCTGAACTCTCATTCATTACTTGAATAATGCTTTTTTATAACATTTTTTTACATTTATTTATTATGTGTGTATGTTTGTATGGGTGTTTGGGAGGGTGCACTCTATGCCTTCTCTAAATCCAGACCTTGCCCAGTCACTTCATCACAGTGAATTATATCCTCACTCATCTTCTTGCTCAAACCAAATCCTTAGAACTAATGCTTGAGTCTTTACTTTTTTTCCTCAACCTTCAACCCAACCCAACAGCTTTATAGCTTACTTACTTCCTGTTCTTCTCTACAGCCCCACTTTTCAAGCCACTGTCTCTCTCAGCTGACAACAGCTGCACCTCCCTGTCCTACCCCACTTCCATCCATGCCCAGACAGTAGAATATCATTCTAGAATGCAGATCGTATCAAGCCACCTCCCTACGTAAAACCTCTAGTAGCTGCAAGCTCTGATCAAGTCCTAGAAGGGCTCTTTCATCTGGGCCTGCCCACTTCTCTGACTCATGTTCCAGCACTCATTCCTTTGGAGACCAGTTGTCAGGCACTGACCTCATTTCTAGTACTTAAATGGGCCCAGCTTTCTCCTAATTTAGGCCCAGATTCCTCACACTTGGCATTTGAGCAGGATAGTTCCTTGGAGTAGGAGCTGGCCTGGTCCCTGTCGGATGGTGAGCAGAATCCTTGCCCACACGTTAGATGCCAGTAGGACCTCTCCAGCTATAAGAATAGAAGAATGTCTCATGGGCTGGGAGTACAAATCAGTAGAAGAATGCGTATATAACATGCACGGGCCCTGGATTCCAGTATATGAACAAAACATATACATAAAAAGAGTCTTCAAATAATTGCAGATGTCCACGGGGGAAGAAAATCGCCCAACCAGGAAGCACTGAATTAGGACTTTGGCATAAGATCTTCCCTCTGAAGCAGGTAGTTTGCAGGGATAGCTTAGCAACCAATGACCCCACCTACATCAATCTAAACAAAACGACTGGTCATTCTGCCCTAAGAACTCCCTAGCAACTATCCATTTGTGGTGAGTTTGAAGGCAAACACATCCTGGATCTAGAGGGAAATGAGTAGAGCCAACTAGACCCAGCTTGAGGTAAATCGGGTGCTCAGAGTAAATTTTTAGGAGTAAATCCCCATTTACCATCTTAGATCTATGCATGACTAGGCATATATGTGACTAAAATTATGGACTGTGGGGCTGGAGAGGTGGCTCAGTAGTTTAGTGTACTTGCTGCCCTTGCAAAAGACCTATGTTAGATTCTCAGCGCCATGTCAGGTGAGTCACAAGGGCCCATAATTCCATCCAGTTCCAGGGGATCTGATGCCCTTCCCTGGCCTTCACAAGCACCAGGCAATCACTAACATACATAAAAGAAATAAATTAATATGAGATTAAAGACCCATGCCTACACAGAAGGCCAAGGATTCTATCTGCCAATAATTTAGCAGCAGAGACTCACTCACGTGCTGCTCCTAGCAACCAGCTCTGCCTTCTCCTGGATACGTAAAGGGAAGCTGCAGACTCGAGAGAGGAATTCTGAGTAGTCTTGCTTGAGCCCACTGCTCCTTTGCTTCAGACCCACTCCGTGCATTCTCTTTGTTTCTGAATAAAAGCCCTCACCGCTTTTCTGCTTGTTTATGCTCCTTATAGTCTTTGAACAAGACTCCAGGAACCTGGAAACACCCAGTCGAGACAACAACCACCAATGACACCTCTTCTAAAACATTTTACCTGCTGAATCTTTAAGCAAATATTTTCACTGTGATGGAAGACTCAGTTCAAAGGTCAATTTCTCTGGAGGTCCTCCTTGTCTACCCAGTTTAAGTAATGTCCTCTCTCCTCTTCTTGCCCACTGGCACATCTGGGGCTAACAACTCTCATCCTTGCCTAGTTATCATTTGCTGAATGTCTTCCCTCCTAACACATTAGCTTCAAGCCAAGAGCAGACTGATATAGATAGATGTTTCAGAGGTATCTGTTGGTAGAAAAAAAAAATAATCCTTATAAGTTGAAACCAAAGATTTCTTTGTGATTCAGTCTAATGGCTATGTCAAAGTTGATGTAATTCTCTCTAACATTAGGAAATCACAATGGCCAACTCTTTCTAAGTCACCACTTTCTTCAGCTCTGTTGACCCTACGTTGTCATAGCTAAGCCCACATCTTGGGCTTTCTTTCCAGTTTCTCTCCAGAATGCCTCTTCCTTGTCCCTTCCATGATACACTGGTCTTCAGGGAGCTTCGTCTAATGTTCTTCTAAACTCACATAACCCAGCATGGTGCCCTCAGCTACCAGTACGCTCCATGATCGACCATCTATTGTTTTGCCATTCCCAAATCTGTGTTTATTCCAAATACAGGTGAACGCTGGACCATCCCGATGGAGTAGCCCGCTAGCCCTTCCAGTTCACTGTGCCCAATCCAAACCTATCACTTCTACCAATCCCATGCTGCATCTCAACAGTGTCTTTGTCACAGTTAATTGTCTGTGCCAGCTTAACATTGCCAGGGGTGCCTAGATTAACTATTATTTCTAGATTTTCCCATGAAAGAATTCCCAGATGAGATTAGCATTTAAATCTATGGACTCGATAGAGGATATCACTCTCCCCAGAGTAGATGGGTGTCATCAAGCCCATTGATAGGCCTGAGTTAGTTTTAAAAAATGGGGGCAGGATGAATCTGCCCTTTTTGCTTCTTTCATTGCTGCTTGAGCCATACATCCATCTGCCTGTGGCCTCGAAGTCTGAGCATCTAGTTCTCAGGTCTTTGGACGCTATACCACCAGTTCTTCTGGGTCTCCAGTTTGCAGCTGAATGGTAGTAGTATGTTTCAGCCTTCATAGCAGGTAAGCTGACTCCTCATAATAAATCTGTCAAGGTGTGTGTAGCTGGATTCATAGTCTGCTTTCTTAGAGACCTCGAACATATGCTCTCAGCTAACACAGCCTAGGCCCTACTTCTGAAGCTCCTAGTGTCTTTGATATTCCCCACATAAATAGTTTACTTCCTGCATAGTAACTCTTTCCTGCCCTGCTTTCTTACTTCTCTCCTGCCGCTGGTGTGTCTCAGTTCTTCTGGACCAACAGAGACATCCCAACAACTGTTCTGTGGGTATAAACTTATAACCAGAGTTTGCCTTGCCCAACCAAGAATTTAACCTAAGAGTTGCCTCTTTCTATCCTTGGGTGTATCTATAAACCTTGACTAAGCATTTTAGCAGTCCTCAGATTATGTGAACGACGTTCAGAAATACTATGCTTTATTATCAAGAGAAAATAAGGAAATGCAATTGTGAAGTGTGAATTAAAAAGTGTGGCATTAAGTGTGCCGCTGCTCAGCCTCTGATAGCACTGTCACCGCCCTATGGGTACCTAGGCACCAGCCTGGCACAGTATGACAGTATGTCCTGAGATGAACTGACTGAGCTTTGTATATGGAACCCAGGTTTACCTGTCAGTCCCTCAAGCTGCCTATCAAGCCAACTTGATGCCCATAGCCCTTGAAGGATTACATTCCTCTTAAATAGAGTGTCTCAAATATTACTGGTGAGCAGACCCTGTAACCTGGGGAACTGACAAGAACTTTGGACATTGTCCGAGATCTAAGTCGTTTCCCCTAATTGAACAACTGAGAAAAGGGCAATTGCCAATTCTAAGAAATAGCTAGCATAAGTAATGGAAGAAAGGGAACAGGACAGGAGCCTACCACAGCTGTCCTCTGAAAGACTCCACCCAGCAGGGGATCAAAGCAGATGTAGAGACTCAGCCAAACTTTGGGCAAAGCACAGGGAGTCTTATGGAAAAAAGGAGGAATAGAAGGACCAGAAGGGGACAGGAACTCCACAAGGAGACCAACAAAGCCAAAAAATCTGGGTCCAGGGGGTTCTACAGAGACTGATGCATCAACATGCATGGAGAGGACCTAGACCCCCTGCTCAGATGTAGCCCATAGATAGCTTAGTAGTCTCCATGTGGGTTCCCAAATAAGGGGAGCAGGGGGTGTCTCCAACATGACCTCTTTGATCACTTCACCCTGGGGGGTGGCAACCCTGCCAGTCCACAGAGGAAAAGGATCCAGGCAGTCCTGATGAGACTTGATAGGCTAGGGTTAGACAGTAGGGGAGGACTCTCCCTTTCAGTGGATTAGGGGAGGGGGGGGAAGAGGGAGGGAGGTGGGAACCGGAAGGAGATGAGGGAGGGGGCTACAGTGGAGATATAAAGTGAATACATTGTAAATAAATATATATATATATATAGTTAAAAAATCAAAAGGGAAAAAAAATAACTAGAATTATTGCCAGTCTCCTCCAACTTAAAGGAGGGGAGCCAGTGCTAGCAGAGGTCATGAGGTGAACTTTGGCCCCCTAGCATGAAGTTTTGGGAGCTTGTATAATGTGGATCTCTTTTAAGAATCATGGCTATGGGGTGTGCCTCTGTTGGCTGAGTGCTTGGCTGGCATACACAAAGCCTTGGGTTCAATTCCCAGCACTGCGTAAAGCAGGCATAGCAGTACCCGCAGTCCCAGCACTTGGGATGCAGGGGCAGGAGGATCCAAAGCTCGAAGTCATCATCCTTTATGCAGCATATTTGAGGGCAGCCTGGACTGTACCAGACCCTGTCCCCAAAACAAAAGCACGGCCAGCAAAAACCACGAGAATGCAAACCCTTCACCAGCATCACTTTCTCCTGGCCTCCTGATCTGAGGATTACATCCCTTTACCCGTAATCTGGGGACTACATCCTTTTACATACAGTGGGCCAGGTGGTAGGCATGCTACAGTGGCGTATTTCTCAAGACTGTGGCCAGCGTCCTTAAAGCCTGTCAGAGTCTGACAATGACCCTGGAAGGCCCAGGAAAACAGCCTCCTAACAATTATTCTCAACAAAATGTATCCATGTTGCAATTTGTTAAAATAAGCAAACCCTAGCATGGGTTCTGTTCTCACTGTGTGGGAATTAAAAAGAAATCCCTGCTCTCTGACTGTTGTGACCTAGTTAAGGAAGAGAGACCTTTGCTTAAAATTATACCTTGCCTCTGTAATCACAGGATTTTCCAAAAAACGCTCCCCCACGAAGAGAGCAACAGAGCCCAAGTTTTCCTAAATGTCAAAAGTCCAAGATCGCCTGCAAATATCCCACAGCTCAAAGGTCATGAAAAAAAAAAAAAAAAAAGGACTCCTCCCATCCCCAATCCCAGATTTTTCAAGCTCAGTCCTGCTTTGAGGGATGGGGGCACTGTGCCACCTTTTCTCTTCCAAATACCAGGTACCGCTGGCTCCTAGGACATGGCTGCTTGTACCTCTGTCCTCCATGTTTGCCACCATCTCTTATCTTTTTTTCCTTTAAAATTTGCTTAGTGACTGAAAGAGACAGATTGCTTGACAGATTCTGTGTGTGATTAATTGATTGATTCTATGCATAGTTGATTGACTGATGTTGTGTTTGTGTGATTGTTCATGTATGTAGGTATGTGTGTTCATGTGTGTGGGTGTATGTGTGTGAAAGCACAGGTGCACACGTTTGTGGGTGTATGTTAAGGCCAGGCGTCAAGCTCAAGTGTCTTCTCTTGTCTCTCTCCATCTCATTTTCTGAGACACGATCTCTCACTTTAACCTGGAGCTACCAGTTCTATTAGGCCACTGGCCGATGAGCCAAGGGATCCACCTGTCTCTGCCTCCTCAGAACTAGGATTAAAAATGTGCTGTGGGGGGCTGGAGAGACTCCTCAGCAATCCAGAGCCCTTACTGTTCTCTCAGAGGACCTGGGTTCAGTTCCCAGCACTCACGACCATCTGTAATCCAATTCCAGGGCATGATGCCCTCTTCTGGCCTCCACGGCCACTGCACACCCACCAGGCACAGATAAACACAGCAGGTAAAACCCTTGTGGACATGAAATAAAGCCAATCTAAAAATACACCACCACACACTGTTCCTAAGGGTAGGCTGCACGGCAAGCAGCAGACGGCCAACAACACACGAACTCAATGGTATCACTGCACGTTCTTTGCCTTATAATGTTGTCTTTTTTTATTATCTTAGTATTTTTAATTTAATTTTATTTTATTTTCTCTTTTTACCTTATAGGTCTTTTGTGTATATATTATGGCTTATAGTTTTGTGTTTTTATGGGATTCCGGAGTGTGAGAATGAGTAGGTCTCTGAGTCTGTATCTGTTTCTTGTGCCTTCTCTTGGGTTATTTCTTTCTTTCTTTCTGTTTTGTTTTGGTTTTCATTTTATCCAATTCCAATGCAGGGGTTTTTTGTTTGTTTGTTTATCTTTTTTGTTTTGTTGTTGTTGTTGGGTTTGTTTGTTTGGTTTTTGGTTTTTCAAGACATGGTTTCTCTGTGTAGTCCTGGCTGTCCTGGAATTAGCTCTGTAGACCAGGCTGGCCTGAAATCATAGCAATCTACCTGTCCGCCTGTCTCTGCCTCCCCAGTGCTGTTCTATCTTATATATTATATTATATTATATTATATTATATTATATTATATTATATTATATTATATTATATTATATTATATTATTATTTTTTTAGACCCCTGTCTGTTTTTTATTGAGAGTCAGAAAGGGGATGAATCCAGATGGAAGAGGAAGCAGGGAGGAACAAGGAGGAATAGAGGGAGAAAAAAATGTAATCAGAATATATTTTGTGAGAAAACATCTATTTTCAATAAAAGGCAAAAACTTAAAAACAAAAAAAGATTATTTAACCCCTGATTCAGTCATACTGTACTGCTCATAAATCTTTTGCCAATCAGTTTTTTCAGTAATCATAATAGTCAGCTTTGATTGTCAATTTGACAACTGAGGAATTGTCTCCATCCAAACAGCCAATGGAAATGTCTGTGAGACATTTTCTTAATTGCTAATTGATGTAAGAGGACCCAACCACTGTAGGTGGTGCCATTCTTGGGCCAGGGCTGTACAAGAAAACTAGCTGAATAAGTCAGAGGAAGCAAGCCAGCAAGCAGCATTTCCCTTGTTCTCCACTTCAGTTCCTGCCCTGGCATTTGTTTATGACGGATTGTAACCTGTAAACTACAATAAACCTTTTCTCCCCAACCAAAAAATTATATATGTGTGTATATACATACATACATATATATGTATGAACATACATATACACACACACACACACACACACACACACACACACACACATATATATTCCCAGAGCACCTCCTGGAGCTGCTAGTGATACAGAGCCCTGCTGAGTTCCATGACTTGTGTATACATCAGTGTCCGTCTTCATTCAGCAGGGCCTGGATTTCAGCTTCCAGAAGGAGGGTGGAATCAAAGGTCTCCAATCTCAGGAATGGCTGAAGCACGATAGGGTAAGGCTTTATAGGCTGGGGTGTCAAAAGAATTTCCCACGGAATGTTATAGTTTACTAGCTCTTTTAGAATGAGAAAAAGTGGAAACTCCAGTGTTCCAAAGCCTACGGCAATACCAAGGTGTTACAGCTCTTGATTATGCTGCCATGCTGAGCATGGCAGAGGTGCTGGTGAAAGCCCATGCTTGGTGGGCTTGCAGCCTGAGACCCTGTGCCCAGCGGGCCAGAGGCATGCCCAGTAAGACAAGGCCCAGCAGCAGGGGTTAAATGATGAATCTCAGGCAGACATGGTGGAAGGCTTCACACAGCAGGCAGCCAGCCAGCCAGCACGGCTATTTGAAATCAGGAACTTATAAACCTTGGGCAGTGGAAAGGATTTTGAGGGTGAATATGTTTGATTCGACAGAGTCAAAGATACTTGATTTACATGTAGTGCTACAGTGTCTCATTTTCCATGCAGTAGCATGGTCCTATCACGAGAAGGAGAACACAGGACTTAATTATGCTGTGGGTGGGAATACAATTGAAGGTCACTGTTGAAGACTATCCTTAGTAGGGTGGGATATTTCTAGGATTTTCCAGATGCTTGTTGGACCAGTTTTCTTATCAGGAAAAGGTCTAGCCTGTAATTGTCCCTGAGGGCTATGCGATGCTCCTTTTAAAATCTGCAGTCACCAATGGGAGGAGGGAGAAAAGGTTAGGACCTCACTGAGAAAAGGGAGTCCACCATCATAGACCAAGTACAAACAAATGTCTATCTGGAGCCGTCAGACTTGACCTAGTTCAACAAAGCTCCACACATCAGTGTTAGAGAAGCCTTAGTGTGATACAGAAGACCAGGTCACTGTCTACTTGGCTGTACACTGAATGTTCAGGGTTATAAAAAATGTTAATGCATGGGCATGAAGATATTCTGATGTCACTGGTATAGGGAACAGCCTGTATGTTTTAGATTTTTTTTTCATTTCCCACAGTGGTTCTACTACAAAGCAAAGTTTGAAAATCCCTGAGCAATGCTTCTGCAGAATTGGAAGATGGCATAGTACAGAGGAGAACCATGTAAACAGATATGGAGAAAGGGAAGCATGATCTTCAGTAGTCACGAGACAGTGAGAGGCTACTCTGGAAGAGATGAGGGGCTGAGGGCTGGGGAGGGGAAGGCAGGTTATGACCATGGACTTCAAGGCACAAGCTAGTAAGAAATGGGCTGCTGGAGGAAATGCATGCCACTCAGCAAAGCTTGTGGCCATCCGCCATGATGGACTTATCTGTAAGTACCCTAATTCAGATAAGATCACAATCTGAGGAACTGGGATTTGGAAATTCATCATAGGAACGGGGGGGAGGAGGAAAGCATAAATTCAGTTCATAACACAGCAAAAAATACTAACCTGTGGAATTTCAGCTCTTTCTCCTCACACTGAAGGTAACTAGGATGGGACCTATGTGGTCCTCTCCTCTGTCTGCTAATGCTGAAGATGCTCCTACCATACAAGAGGCATGTAAAAGAAATAGGAGCCTGAAGGGAACTCTGTGTCAGAGAAAGCTCAAAAAAGAATTGCTTTTCAACTCAGCTTTCTTCCACCACAGTAATGACAGTTGGTTTAAATGTATCAATTTACAGAGTCAAGATTTGTAGTCCATGGTGTAATATTCAAAAGCAAATATGTCATCCTTTATATAGAGAAATAGCTATCACACCTGACAGAGACATCAGCAAGCCCCAGGTGATAGAGCAGAAGATGAAATAGATTTAAGAGCTGAAGGTTGTGATTCATCAACACAGACACCAACAACCAGCCTGTTTGCCTGGGGGCTGGGGCCTCACACCTGTGTTCAGAGAACTGGGCAGCTTCCAGGATCAGGAACAAAAGGCTTCAGAGTTCAGGGAGGCCAGGGGGAGGGGACCATCAATATAAGAACTGGTAAGACACACCAAACTCCTTGTTCATATTCAGCAACTAGTCCTGTGGCAAAGGTTATATATGTGGAAGGGGAGACAGGGCCAGGTCATATGAACCTAGGGCTTCATGAATGCCAGGCACACACTCTGCCAACTGAGCTACATGCCCAAGCTGTGCCCAAGTGTTTAAAGACATCTTGGGTTAGGATGAGGTCGTGACCATGGAATGGCATTGTCCCTTTCACATAGATCACCATTTGCTAAGGACCCAATCCGATAGCTCTTCCTTCCACTAGTTTTATGCCCTAATCAAATGAACCAAGCAGCCTCAGTTTTGAATTTCTTACAAGATCTAAATCAACAAAGAAAAAAGACCTGCCAGAAACTCTAAAAGGTAGGGAACAAATTGGGAGTTATGGGCGGCTTGCTAGCTTTTGACTTTGGCATAGAAACTCCCTACCCCATTTAGGGTGGGCTAGAGAGATGGCTCAGCAGTTAAGAGTGCCTTGTAGCAGAAAGCCTCCTGTAGCAATCTTATTTAAAACTCTACTTTATTAGGGGTATTTAGGCCTCTACTTCCCTTTCACCACCACCCCACCCTTAAGTAGGAGAGAGAACAGGTTAGTCAGGAGAGGGACCCAGACCTTTTTACTTCTCCCAGCTAATTAGGGTCACGGTTTTTGTTTGTTTGTTTGTTTGTTTTTTGTTTTTTTAGGGTTCTATACTAATCTCCATAAGCCGCAGACACAGCTAGCAGACTCCTCCATGCCACTAAGCCCTGAAATGACTCTCCGGCTGTCTGCTGCAGACCTCCACAAGCCAATGCCAAACTCCACACCAAACTCCTCACACTCCAAACACCTTACAGGCTCTTGCTCAGCCTCATATTTATACTCTCAGAGTCCTAGGCCACACCCCTCTCTGTGTGGCATGTGAAAGGCCGTTACCAGCTGGCAAAGATCACACCCCGCACATGACAGTTGTGGACAAACTATAGCCCAACTAAAATCTCACACTTGGGATTAAAACAAAAGCATTTTTACATAACGTACAAAGGAACCAAAACTTCCATTACAGCGCCTGCTACACTGTCATAAAGACCTGAGTTCCGGCCCCAGCTCCATGGAGCAAGCCAGGCATGCCTTCACACATGCGTCGTGTGGAGCAGAGGCAAGGTAGATCACCAGCACTTGCTGGCCAGCAGCCTAACCTAGGTTGGGCGAGAGATCCTACCTCAAAGGAAAAAGTCGAGAGTAATAGAGGACACCCAGTGCCTTCCTGTGACTTCCATGCGCACAATGGATGACTAAACCACGCACACAGGGCAGGGGGTAACAGGAGTAAGGCGAAAGAAACTGCTTATTTAGAAGCATCATGGCCAACCCTGGCCATACAATGTAATTAAAAACTAAGCCATGCAGTGTGGAGGATTCAATATAAGCAGCTGGTTGAGGGACACGGATAGAGGTCAACATTGGGGTGAAGAAATGGTGGGAGCAGAGAGGAGGCAAGATCAGCTTGGAGTCTAGCAGCGCCGGATTCCTTCACCCAACCTCACAGCCCACTCTTCCCACACTCAACGTTCTAGAAGCAGACCTTACAGAAAGCAAAGACAGGGGAAGCTACATTTTTACATTCGATTGTTTAAATATTTTCTAAAAGATAAATTTATTTACACATTGGATGAAAGAAATAGTGTTCGCAGAGTTCTTCCAGCCCTTTGCTTCCTTGATCAGAGAACACTGGATGAGCTAGCTCAGAAGGGCAGCGTAGCCCAGTCAGACACAGCCCGGGCCAAGTGTGCTGGGTACAGTCCAGAGAGAGCTCTTTTCCTGAGGTGCTAAGCAATTTGAGAGACAACAGAGACTTCTTGGGCATTGTTTGTTTTGTCCCAGAAAATAGCACTTTATTCTGACTCGAGAATTGTTTGGGGAAAAAAAAAAAAAAAACAGAACAAATAAGAGGCTGTGGGTAATAAGGGGCCAAGGCTTGAATGTAAGGGGGGGGGGGGGTTGATCTGTTTTCTGTAAGATCCTGAGAGGGAAACAGTCTCTAATTGGACAGATTTGCTGTCGAAACTGCTTTGTAGAATTAGTCAAAAGAATGTTTTGCTTAAAGAAACTAAAGCAAGAAAAACCCTAGGGTTGTGTTTGTTTGATTAATTGCTTGTTTCTTTGTTTCTGTTTTGGGAGACAGTGTCTCATGTACTCTAGGCTGGCCTCCAATCCAATATGTAGCTAAGAATGACTTTGAACTTGTGATCTTCCTGTCTCTGACTCCTGAGAGCTGGGGTTACTTGTGTATGCCAACATGCCTAGCAGGTCTATGGATTTTATGTACATCTCTCTGCAGTGGTCTAAATGAGCCCATCTGCAATGGAGCATGCTTGCTTTTTAAAAATTCATACAGAACCAGAAAAGACTCCAGCTAGCCAAAGCCATCCAGAGCAAAAAGAATAATACTTGGGAGGATTGCCATTCCAGACTTCAAGATATATTACAGATTTAGAGTAATTAAAATGATATGTTACTAGTCAAAAACAGACAATGGGACAAAATAAAAGATCTACACATGAGTATGGCCATCTGATACCTGACAAAGAGGCAAAACCCTACACTGGAGAACAGACAGCATCTTCAACAAATGCTGCTGGGAACACTGGGTATCCAACAAGCAGAAGAATGAAAATATGTGTGTATCTATCATCCTGCACAAAAATTATCTTCAAGTGGATCAAAGACCTCAATTTGAAACCCAAAAGTCTAAAACTGCTAGAAGAAAACATACAGTACTGTACACGATTTAAGTGTGGAAAAGTACTTTCTGACTAGGACTCCATTTGCCTAGAAATTAAGGTCAACAGTTGAGCAGTGAAACTTCATAAAACTAAAATGCTTCCATACAGCTAAGGAAATAATCAACTGAGTGATGCAGAAACCTACAGAACAGGAGAGACTCTCTACCAGCTATACATCTGATAGAGGATTAATATCCAGAATATACAAAGAACAGAAAAAACAGTCAAGGAAACAAATAACTGAATTAAAATGGGCTCGGGCTTTAAACTGAGAACTCTCAATCAAAGAAATAAAATCAAGATGACTGAGCAATGCCTCATAAAGTGCTCATCATCTTTAGCAATTAAAGAAATGTAAATTAAGAGACTACTTTGATATTCCACCCCATCAGAATGGCTAGGATCAATAGAAGAACTGAGAAAAACGCCAGTGAGGTTATGGGGACTCCTCATTTGTTGTTGGTAGGAATGAAGATTGATGCAGCCACTCTGGAAATAAAAATAGAGAATCACCAAAAAAACTAAAAATAAGTGAATCAGTTATCACTCCTTGGCATATGCCCAAAGGAGTTGACACCCTACCTCAGCTTGCTCAGCTGTAGTCATTGCTGTTCTATTCACAATAGCTGGGAAATAGAAACAACTTACATATAATTCAGCAGACAAATGAATAAGAAAAGTGCAGTACATATACACTATGGAATACTTTTCAGATGGAAAAAAAGATGAAACTGTGAACTTTACAAGTAAATGGGTAGACCCACCTAGAAAAGATTATGTTGAGTGAGGTGACCCAGACCTGGAAAGACAAATGCTGAATGTTCTCTGTCATTTTCAGTTTCTAGCTCCAAATCTTCAGATATGAGTAAACAACATGGAATAACTGCAGAAACCAAGTATAAAGGGACCATATTGATGGATAGCCTTGCTTTGGGAATAGCAGGATATAAAGGATATAAAGCAGGAAATGGAAAAATGAGGAGAGGGGCTCCAACTAGGAAAGATGGAGGTCGCTGCAGAAGGAGGAGAGAGGAGGAAAGAACAGCAGCAAGACTGTCTGGTAAGGCCTCAAGGAATCATATTGTTTTATATGACCTAAAACCACACACATTGTAAAACATATACATACACTATACACACACACATTTAAGAAAGTTCTGCTTCTAGGGATAATGGGGCTCCCTATAAGAACCACAGACTCACAAAAATCTCAGTATTAGGCACAAGAAATCTCCTGTAGAAAGATTGGTTGGGGAACAGGACAGGAACCTACCACAGACAGCTCTGAAAGACTCTATTGATTGAGGTATTAAAGCAGAAGCTGAGACTCATAGCCAAAGTTTGGGCAGAGTGCAGGGAATCTTAGGAAAGAAGGGGGAGATAGAAAGACCTGGAGGGGACAAGAGCTCCAAAAGGAGACCAACAGAGCCATAAAAACTGAGCCCTGGGGCCCCTGAAGAGAATGATACCACAAACAAGGACAATGCATGGAGAGGACCTAAAACCCCAGCTCAGATATAGTCCATAGACTCAGTCTCCAAGTGGGGTCCCTAGTAAAGGGAAGCAGGGATTTTCTCTGGCATGAACTCAGTGGCAGGTTCTCTGATCACCACCCCCTGGTGGGGTGCAACCTTGCCAGGCCACAGAGGAAGACTGCAACCAGTCCTGATGAGACCTGATAGGCTAGGGTCAAATAGAAGGGAAGGAGACTATCAGTGGACTAGGGGATGGGCATAGGGGGAGAAGAGGGAAGGAGGGTAAGATTGGGAAGAGATGAGAGAGGGGGCCACAGCCAGCATACAAATTGAATAAATTGTAATAAATGATAATAATAAAAATATTTTTTAAAAAGGGGGGAAAAAGATGATTGGTTGGGATAGTCCAAGTAACTCCTAACTATTGTTGGACTGTGGCTATTGGCCATTGTCGCCCCTCAGGGGTTAATGGCAAGCCCATATTGTTGAAGACACTGCATACTTAGGATACAAGGATCAGATTATTAAAGCTAGCTGTAACCTGAAAGCCTTCTTCTTGTGGTCTAGCATCCACAGTACCAGAAAACACTATGCAGGTACTGATGGAGGGAAGCAGTTAATAGTGCCATCCAGTTGTGACATCTGTGAACCACAGAAGTGACTCACATGACAAGATATCCATAAAGGTGCTATAAGAGGCACTTACATGTTGGTGGTCACCTACAGCTGTCTAATTGAGCTTAAGGCCACTCTACAGGAGGGAGGCCATGCCTGCTACTAGAAGCCTAGCAAATTGTCCAAGGCTAATGGGGTCATGGGTCTTAGAAGAGGATCTCCTACTGCTATGCTGTTAGACCAGCATAATCCCTAAACACATTCTAAATCTTCTTATGCCCACAGGTAAATGTTTCTATCACCCCTCAACAACAAACAGAGACCATCACAAACAAACACAACTGGACACAATGCTAAGGTTAACAGATTGTGGAGATGCCAGCCATAACGAACATCTCTATGTTACAGATTCTGCATTCATGGCCCAGGGAACAATACAGAAAAGGGAACAGAAAGACTGTAAGAGCCAGAATATCAGGAAGTCTGCTGTGAAACAGTCTTGCATAGAAATGGCTGCCAAAACATGGCCTCAACAACAGCAGTACCAACAGACATACTAACACAGGAGGAAGGAAATCTCATGAGATCACAGACCTGGACAAGGAACCACAAACAACTGGCAACTACTGAGAGGGAGAGTTAACATTTGCCAAGGATAAGACCCCTAATTGACTGTTCAATTCGAAGTGGTCAACACTGAAACAGTATACACACAAACAACAAAAATGAACTCAGCAGAATAATCAGGGAAAAGAAGCTTTCAGTTGGGAAAGGAGACATGTAAGGAATTGGATGGGGGGGCATTTGGGAGGGACTGGAGAAAAAAGTGAAGTAATTATATTTAATTTAAAGTGCATAAAAGATAAAAAATTTTAAAAAGACAAGTTAAATTTTAAGAAGCAAACTTTACTTTTTAGAAGTATGTGTGTGGGTGAATGTAAGTGCCCTTGAAGGCCAAAAGAAGGTGTTGGTCTCCTACAGCTGGAGTTACAGGCAATAGGCAGTTGTCAGCCACTCAGAGTGGGTACTAGGAACTGAACTCAGGTCCTCTGAAAGCACAAAAAGCCCTGTTAACCACTGAGCCATGTCAGCAGCCCTGCCATGCTTTCTTAAAGCCAGCTCTAATTTCAGATGAAGAATAAAATGTTGAGAGATTTACCTTCCTTAACAAGAAGCCTGTTGGATCTTCAATTGGTCAGACATGACAGTACTGGTACAATCATGGCTTTCCTGGGCATGGTCAGATCTGCTCAAAAACTTAAAGCTTATGGACTGTTTTGATGTGAAATGAGCCCAAGGAAAAATAGTACGGTCTGTTTCCTTACTTCTGTAACCATGATTGACAGGTTTCATGCTTTACCTGTGGACTTATTTAGAAGCTTGAAATGTTTTCCCCAGAAAGCTGTTCCATTAAATTCCTATTAGCTGCAATCCCAAGGTTAGCCTTGTCCTGTTGATCTCTGGACTCCCTTCGCTATAGCCCTGAGTCTTTCCTGCCCATTCCTAGCATCTGCAGCCTCAACTTCAGCCAGCCCCAGAGCCAGCCTTGACTGAAGCAAGAAAGAGAAACTGAGCTTCACAGACACCCAAAGAGTACAAAGAAGATTGTGCTACCATTGAGCCTGGAAGCCGGCCGTAAAGTCTGAATGTCCCCCATGTCTACCAGGTCATAATGTTGAGTCAACCCACATCCAGGTTCCCCATAATGTTCTCATTGTGGGCATGCAGCTGACTGGGTCCCCAGTTAGGCTCAGGAGCTTCCTTCTTAGGAAGCAAATCATCCACGCAGACCCCAGAACTATATCCACCATCCACGCAGCCCCGGTAGATAGACACTAGTCTCATGCTGTACCTGAGCATACCAGAGCTCAGAGGTTCTTAAAGTCAGTGTGCTCAATGAAGTCTTATTTGCCCTGAAGATTTCTGATTTATGAGCCTGTCCCACTTACCCCTAATCCTGGGTGGTTCAAATGGAAGAGATCAGAGAATCCGTGTTATATAACTCTGCCTGAGTGACCAGAAGCCCCAGGACAACTCCCATCCATCTTCGAGCGCTTCTCTGTGCTCCCTGCCAGCTCCCTAGTCTTGCCCACCAAGCAGCAGCATGGTCCACAGGCTCTCATTATTCTCTATATTGTATTTCAAACATTGTTCTCAGGGTAAGTGCTCTCTCCAACCTCCCAAAATTCTAAATTGCACCCTGACTCCAGATCCTAACTTAACTCGGACACATACCAAGAACGTAATTAACTTTGTATCTGATGGAGTATTTTGCAGTCTTAAAAGGGGAAGATACTGTCATTTGCCACAGAGAGGGAGGGATGCGCCCAGAGAACATTGTAGTGAGATAAATAAGCTAGACAAGGGGAGATAAATACCCTCATTTAACTGAAACAGGCTAGAACAGGTTCCCGGGGAAAGGGTGGGAGAAAATGGGGAGAAGTAGATCATCTAGGAATGTAATGTAGACCATGATCGTGAGGAAGGCTTCCTGTTGTTTGCTACTTACTATAGCAAACGAGATATGGTTCCCCTCATACTCAGGTGATCTCACCAATCACACACAAAAGAAAATTGTGCGAGGTGACAGACAGAGTTATTTGACTGCAGCCATCATTTCACTGTGTTCAGAGCCATTGATCTTATTGTTGTACCCACAGACTCAGCCAACTGACGGGACTGGGGAGAAAGTCTAGAAAGTTCCCTAATGCAAAACCTGAATTTCCCACGCTAAACACTGCACTGCTGAACACAAACCACGCGACGGACACATGCACTCTGCAGCGGCTTCCTGAACGTCACAGCTCTCCGGCCTCTGTTCCTATCTCTCTACTGGGGCTTGTTTGCCCAAACATTTCTTGTTTACACACTGTATGATCAGGACCAGAGTGTTGCACCTATTCTCCATGTGGGCAATATCCTCCCAAATTGTTCTCCCAGATAGTGCAGTCGGTGTATAGCGACACAGCATTTAGGTATTACAAGCAGTCTGAAGATTCGTATACCACACCAGCTCATGTAAGAGACTTGAGTACCAGTGGGTTTTGGTATGCCACCTGTGAGAATACTGGAACCAACCTGTTCAAGTGCCGGAGTCAAATACAGGCATGCAGAGATAGTAAAACACTATGCGGCACACTTTACATATATACAATAAAAGTTTCATTAAAAAATTAAATAAATTACATAAATTACATATATGGCAGAGACATGAGACTTATTTAAGGGAGAAACATTATTAAAGAGAAATATTTGTTGATGCTTCAAGCCGAGTAAATATTTAATGAGCTATCATGGCACAAAAATGGATAAGCACATTAACCGAAGAAGAGATTGTTTTGAATTAGTTCTGATCTGTCTGTCTTTATCATGTTGCCACAGAACACATATCCATGTGAAAATTTGGAAGGAGGTTCCCCCTTCACCCCTAAGATATATTTGTAAAGGTGCTCTACAGCACTGACACCCCCCCCACACACACCTTGTGAACTTAGCTACACTGCACCCCTCAGCACTCTGGACACACTGTGACTACCCCATTTCCTGGACTCTCCCTTGGGGAGAGGCTTCTCCATTCCCTGGTCCCCTGCTGGGCTCCTTTCTGGGTTCTGTCATCGTGATTCACAAGACATAACATGGGAGCCCGTATTAGCATACAGACCGACAGCAAGAAATAGAGTCTGTGGGAAATGTCTTCTGCTTTCTTCTTTCTCTACAATTATCATTCAACTGCTTCAGTAAACAACAAAATTGTTCCCCACACACATCATTACCATTTACAAGATTAAAATAGTCTAGAGGTCGGGAAGACAAACATAGGTTGGCTTAAGCTTTTGAAATGAATTGCTCTCCCTGGCTAAGACTTCCCTAACCCCTACTTTCCTGGGGAAAAATAGAGAACAAGAGGCCAGGCAAATGTCAAGCTGGCAGCTCTGTTCCCACACAGGAAACTTTGTGGAGAGAGACAAAAGTGAAGAGAAGATAGGGCTCCATGAGGCCTTGGCCAGGTAGCCAGATGGTCTAAGCCTATAGCCCTCCTTCATGAACTGCAAATTCATGTCTTGCTGGGGTGCCACCATTTTTGTAAACCGTACTCATGCATGAAGCCTTAGAATTCTTCCCAGATCCAGGTCAAGTCCAAAATTAGAAGTCCTGAAGAAATTGTTTCATGTTCCTCTCTTTAAATTATAGGTTTTATTGTTGTTGCGCAATGCTGGAGATTGATTGGACTCTGGGCCTCATGCATGCTACACAAAGCTGTTATCGTTAACTTGACAAACCCCATGAGTTTGATGTTGTTGGCTTGGTGTTGTGACTGTAACACTGATCACCATGATCCTTAATATCCATGCCAGGCAAAGATGGGAATGAAGAAACACATAACAACTATGTGTTAGATAGATTTATGTCAACTTGTTGAAAGTTAACATCATTTGAGAGAAGGAATCTTCAATTAAGAAAATTCCTTCATAAGATCAGGGCTGTTGGCAAGCCTGTAGGGCATTTTTTAATTAGTGGTTGATGGTGGAGGGCCCAGCCCATTATAGGTGGTTCTATCTTTGGGCTGGTGTCTTGAGTTATATAACAAAGCAAGCTGAACAAGGCACAAGGAACAAGCCAGTAGGCATCACTTCTCCATGGCCTCTGTATCAGCTCCTGTGCCCAGGTTCTGGTCCTGTTTGAGTTCCTGCCTCCAAGTTTCCATCCTATTTGATTTCCTATTCTGACTTCCTTGGATGATAAACAGTCACATATAAGTATAAGCCAAGTAAACCCTTTTCTCCCCAATTTGTTTTTTGGTCATGGTGTTTTGTCGAAGCAATAGAAACCCTAACTAAGACAAGTTGGTACCAGGAGTGGGGTATTGATGTGACAGGCCTGACCATGTTTGGGGGAGGATTATGTAAATAATTTGGAACATTGGGCTGGAAAAGCTACTGAATGTTGAGAGATCAATGAGCTATTCTCCAGGAGCTTGGAAGATAAGAATGTTATGAGCAGTGCAAATGATAGATACCTGGCTTATAAAGTTACAGAGGAAAGTAGAGATTCTAGCAGGCCATTCATGTGAAGAAGCTGTGTTTCTTGTCAGCTGAAGGGTCGGCCGTGATTAACAAGAGATCAGAACCACTAAATCACCTTTGTTTTACTGGGACAATTGATACTGGTTAGCTGGAGCTGACAAATTACCAGTGATTAGGATGAGACAAGCATCATGGAGGTGAATTCTTCTAGTAAGTGTTCCAAGAGTCAACACACAGAAGCTGTGTTCCAGAGGCTGCCAAGGTTGTACTTCAGGCTGGTAGCAGAACTTGGCAGTGTAAGAGTCACCCAGGTGGTACTAGTTTTGAAGGCATGAAGGAATCATGGAGAGCAACTGAGGTTTGGCCCTGTGAGAGGCCAGGAGAGACTATTGGTGAAGGTGCAGCCTCAGTAGCAGTTGAAGGTCCAGGACTGAAGGGGTCATGCAGAGAAGCTGAGGCACCATGAAGAGAGCCTATGAGAGGCGATTGGGGAAAGTGTAGCCCAGTGGCAGCAGAGACCCCAGCAATTTGGAGATGCCAATGCCATGGATGCCCAACAAGATGAGCAGCAGCGGGGAGTGGAGCCAGCCAGAGCTTAGAAGACAAGCTGAGTGTGCTGCCGAGGTAGACCTAGAAAAGTGGTTCCAGCCTTTTGGAGGAGTCCAGAAGACCATTGGTGAATCCCAGATATCAGACATTGCTTTGATCTAATAGTGACTGTACCCGGGCATTTCCCTCTCCAAGTTAGGACGTATTTAATTTATTTATTTTATAGAGCCCACATTTGCACTAAATTTTTGAAGATATTTTAGGTTTTAAAAGAGGCTTTGAATTTTTTAAGAAGATGGAAGTTTAAAGTGTGTGAATTTGTAAAGACTGTGGGACCTTTTAAGTTTGAAAAATGTTTTATATTGTGATATTAATATTAATGTGTCATCTTGGGGATGAACAAGAAAGGAAAGGTTGTAGATTAATAGTGACATGTTTGTGCGTCAAGTTGGTAATGGGTCAATTGTGCTGGTAGTTTTATATTAACATCATTTTAAAGAAGGGCTCCTCAATTTAAAAAAAAGCCTCTATAGGATTAAGAGGCTTGCTTGTTGGCAAGTCTGGAGGGTATTTTCTCAACTAGTGATTGATAGCAGAGGGCCCAGCCCATTGTGAATTGTTTTATCCCTGGGCTGGTGATCCTGGGTTCTATAAAAAATTAAATTAAATTAAAAATAAATTTTACAAAAAAGCAGGCTGAGCAATCCATAAGCTGCAAGCCAGTAAGCAGCATCCTTCGATGGCCTCTGAATCAGCTCCTGTCTCCAGGTTCCTGTCCTGTTTGAGTTTCTGTCCTGACTTCCTTCAGTGATTATCAGTGATATGGAAGTGAAAACCAAATAAACCCCTTTATTCCCAACTTGTTTTTGGTAGTGGTGTTTTAGCACAGCAATGGAAACTCTAAGACAACTGTATCCCAAGCAATATTTGTTGTCTTTGTCAACCAAAGGTTCCCTTGAAGTATTCAACTGTAGCGGGAGTTTTGGTTTCTTTAAAAATTATGTTATACATAATTTTATAACTTTTATACAAAAGTTATGTTGTATAAACTTTTTTTTCCCAAGTATGGGATATGGGTCTGCCTCAGACTGTCCACAGCAGCAGACTATTTGCCTCTTGCAGGCTCTGAAAGAGGTATGATCTTTGCCAGCTGTGGATAGTTTAATTGTGGAGATTCTGAGAGGGTATAAATGCCAGGTCCCAGAAAGGAATGGGGGTACTTGAAAGAAGGTGGCTGCTTTCCCTGCAGCCTCCCACCTCTGTTGCTGATTCTCCCTGCTGCTGCATTTGCTATCGATGGCTTGCTGTTTTGCTGAACTGCTGGATATGTTGACTATGAGGATTGGACTTACCCCAAGGAACCCAACAACCCTAACCAGCAGAAAATAGGCAAAAGAGAGCTATACCCCCTCTCCCTGCTAACCTTCTTCCTCTCCTACCTGCTATTGGAAAGAATTGGGGTGGAGAAGGGTTGTAGAGGCATAAGAAACCCCAGTAAAATAGCCCAGAAAGGAAGCCAACAGCCAACCTATTGCTTCAAACCAGTGTTATTTTTCCCTCTGAAATGTAGACTCAGCATGAGAAAAAGACAAGCCAGAGCTAGAGGCCAATTGCACAAGACTGGCTGGCATGCTCAGTAAAGGGTAGAGCTGGCTAAACTGATTCCAGTAGCTGCTCCTAGCAAAAATGCTTCTGGTCCACTGAAAACCCTGGCTTACGAGGACAGGGAGAACAGTCAAAAGGGGGCTGCAATGGCCTGAGTTTGGAGATGAGGCAAGGAAGGAAGACAATCAATTGTTTCTGAGGATGTGGATCATATAGGAACTTCACAAGGCTCGGCCCACTATGATCAATATTAAAAATGGTTACCCCTTAGGATTTCATTTCTGAAACAATTCTGGCACCTACAAGTCTACCATATCCCCAGCCTTTTCACCATGATCCTTACAAGCCTGCCCTAGCCCTACAAATCTCCCTGGTCAAAGTAGCCCCTGACCCTGGAGATGTTCAGAGCCCACCTGGTCTCCTGAAGTAGTAGCTACCTCACTAAGAGCCTACACTTCCTCCAAGGTCATCTTTACATGGGAGCCTACTGGAGCAACTAAGATCTCTGTGATGGATCACAAAAGTCAAGTGTATTGACTATCACCCCAGAGAAAGGGCTAACATAAGGATGTGTTAAGATCTTTTCATGAAAGACAAGACCATGGTACATAAGTATAAACTGAGACTATTGGGGAAAATATAAGAACTACATGAGTATAAAGGTGTCAACCTCAAAGGAACCAGATATATAAGTACTTGATCAGATAAAAGATAAGATTAGTTTAATGAAGCACAAACAATATGAACTAGTCAAGCTCAGAAATATTGATACTCAAAAATCTGAGCCCCTTTCTCAGTATTTTCCTGCCTTAAACAGCAAAAGGAGATGATCTCATATCATTGAACATCCCCAAGAGCTCTTCCTAGGGATGGGGGAAATTAAACTCACTAATAAAACCACAGGGTAAAACAGTTTTTTTCATTTTACTGATACAGTTCTACCTGTAAGAGACAGAATTTCTAGCCTACATTTCAACCAATTTAAAATCAATGCCAGTGGCTGCTCCTCATGCTTAAGGGGAGCACATAATTTGTTGGGTTTGGCAGCACAAAAGGACAACAAGAAATACCAGTGCAAGTCTAGTTCAGCAAAAGAATGATGCAAGAAAGACCACAGTCTATTGTGTTAAGCCTGTCCAAAGACAGTGATTCTCAAACCTGTAAGACTAAAGGTTAAAACATGGATGACCAACTGAGGCAAGAAAATGCCATACTAATGTTACTGAATGCCATCTAAAGTTTGAACACAGCCCCCCATCAAAATTCCAATAGCATTCTTCACAAAAGTTTTTTTTTTTTAAATCCTACATTTCATACGGAAACATGAAAAGCTCCAAATGGCCAAAGCAAAAAGAACAACACTAAAACATCACAATGCTTTAGTTCAATTATACTAGAGTAGTACCTAAATAGCATAGTACTGGCACAAAAACATGTAAGGCAATGGGACAGAAAGAGATTTATGAAATGACAGCACCTGATTTTCAACAAGGTGCCAAAACCATGCCCTGGAGAAAAGACAGCCTCTTTAAAAATGGTGCTGGGGAAACTGGATAGCCACATGTAGCATGAAGCTGCGTCCTCATCACTCACCTTTTACAAAAATCAATTCAAAACGGATCAAAAGCCTCAATATAAGACATGACGCTTTCAAAACACTGAAGAAAAATAGGCAGAGATTTCTAGAAAGGACTCCTGTCATCCAGGAAATAAGCAAGAATCGACACAAGTCACATGAAATGAAAAAGCTGCACTGCAAAGAAAACAGAATGAAGAGATGGGCTGCAGAGTGGAAGAAGGCCTTTGCCAGGTGTACAAATGATATCTAATATCTAAAATATATAAATGGCAAAAGATTAAACATCAATAAAACCAAATAATTCAACGTTTGTTATGGATGGAGAATCAATATATGTACTGATGTGTATGTGTGTGTGTGTGTGTGTACATATTATTTTTTTTGAGACAGGGTTTCTCTGTGTAGCCCTCACTGTCCTGGAAATTACTTTGTAGAGCAGCCTGGCCTCAGACCCACAGAGATCACCTGCCTCTGTGGGATTATGGATGTGCACCGCCATGCCCAGCTATGACAGCGTATTACTTGCTGGGCTGCTCTAAGCCTTCTCTTCCAAAATCATCTACGTAATTTGCAAAACTTCTGTTGTGAATAGTTCTCCCTTTGATTAATCAACTGGTTTCCCTTAGGATTAAACAACATATTCTTTTGGGCACCCCATTTCTGGCAAAAGGAGAGAAAACACTAAGGGTGACACTGGAGCATTCCTGATTCCAAGCATCTTATAAGGCAGTGCCCCCATAGGAACAGTGATGGCATCTGTTCTTGACTGTTTCTGTTGTTGGCATGACCACCATGACCAAAAGCAAACTGAGGAAAGGGTTTATGTCACCTTAAAGTTTTTAGTCCATCATGAAAGGACGCCAGGACAGGAACTCCAGACAGGAGCTGAAGCAGAGCACATGGAGAAATCCTGCCTACTGGCTTATTCCTCGTGGCTTGCTCAGCCTGCTTTCTTATATAACCAGGACCATCTGCCCAAGGATGGTAAGGCTCACAATGGACTGACTGCCCATATTAGCCAGTAGTCAAAGCAAACAAAAAACAAACAAACAAAAAGAAAACCACCACACATACACATAGAGCAGGACAATGCAGCCAGTCCCGATGAGACCTGATAAGCTAGGGTCAGATGGAAGGGGAGGAGGACCTCCCCTATCAGTGGACTTGAAGAGGTGCATGGGAGGAAATGAGGGATGGAGGGTGGGATTGGGAGGAAATGGGGGAGGGGCTATAGTTGGGATATAAACAAATAAACTGTAATTAATATAAAAACATAAAAATTTAACTAAAAAAAGTGCCCCACAGACTTGTCTACAGGTCAATCAGATGGAAACATTTTCCCAATTAACATACCCTCTTCCCAAATGACCCTGAATTGTCATGTTGACAAAATACTAACCAGGACAGCATCAAAGTGAGAGAGGCGTTAGAAGGCCTTTTTTTTTTTTTTTTTTTTGTCTCCAACAAGGCTCTCAAAGCTTCACCTTGAGATACTGTTCTGGTCAGTTTTATGCCAACTTGACACAAGCTAAAGTCATTTGAGAGGAGGGATCCTCAGTTAAGCTTTTCATGAGATCCAGCTACAGGCATGGACATAGGATATTTTCTCGATTAGTGATCAGTCTCGGAGGATCCTGCCCATTGTAGTGGTACCTCCCATGGACTGGTGGTCCTGAGTCCTATTAAAAAATAACAGGCTGAGCCACCATGAGGGACAAGCTAGTGAGTAGTACCCCATGGCCTCTGCTGTAGCTCCTGCCTCCAGGTTTCTGCCCTGTTTGAGTTCTGTGCTGACTTCCTTCAGTGATGAACAGCAATGTGGAAGTGTTAGCTAAATAAACCCTTTCCTTCCCAAGTTGCTTTGAATATGGTATTTCATCAGAGAAATAGTAACCCTGACTAAGGCAGATGCCAACAAGTATTTTCTTTCAAACTTCTACTCCTGTTCGCATCTCCCCGGCCAAAGAGAGTCCCTGATTCACAGCATTGCTCGGTGAGTATTTGGGAATGAACGGATGAATGAATGAAGTGTTTTTCTGCCTTGCCTCTGCTCCCATATCATTCACAAACATAACTTGTTCCTATGGGTAACAGCTTTATTACACGGGGAATTTCAGCAGGATGAAAGAGGAGGAATGAGTCAGCTAATTATCAAAAGGCTTAGAGCTAAAGAGACGGCTCAGTAGTAGTTAAGAGCATTTGTTGTTTCAGAGGACTAGAATTCGGTTCCCAGCAGCCATGCTGGGCAACTCACCTGTTGCTCCAGCTCCAGGAGATCCTGCACCCTCTTGTGGCCTCCATGGGCAGGTGCATTACCTGCATTTGCTCATATGCAGCTACACATGCTTAGTTAAACTTACAAAAATAATAGATAGTTTATACTTTTAGTTACATACAAATATATAATTAAATTTATAAAATAAACCTTTAAAAATGTATTTAAGGCATAACCCTGAGGTTTGATGATGAAACATCATAAGGAAATTATCTGCTGTGTCCTCACTTTTGCTCAGCAGCCTGTTCAGTAAAGAGACCAAGAAAGGGGGACAGCTTGAAGGACTCCTTGCTGTTTGAGAATCCTGGTCTTTTGTCAGCGTTGAGCTGGGCCTGCTTCCAGAACAGAGGTTCTCAGAGGACCCTGACTGGCAGCAATTCTCAAGAGCTCATTCAAACTCAGACCCCCAAGTTCCAACCCAGCCCACTGAATCAGAAAAGTGATGAAGGGAGGATGCCACAGTCTTGAGAGTCTGGAGCTTCTCAGTTAAACTGCTGTCCTGGGGGAAGAGGAGGTCAGGGTGTCCTTGCTTGCATCTGTACTCACTGGAACTGCAAGCCAAATGCAATGCCTTCCCCGCGCCCAGACAGACATCCTCCTGTGCCCTGAGGCAGACCCCTGAGCCAGAATGTGCCTGAATCCTGTGACTTCCAGAGTCCCCTGGGAGGGGAGTATGCTGCCTCCTCCTTTACCGGCATACAGCGCATTTTGAAACTTCATTTCTGCCTGGTCTCTGCTTGCTCCTTTGCCAGCTTAATAGGGGGCGGGGCAGGTAATACCCTAGAGAATCAGGGAGAATCCCAAGACCACATTCAGCCAACCTTCCTAAGGTACCTAATTTTTTTTTCATATTTCAAAATATTGTATTGAACTTAGCAAATGTATACAATTCTTTATCAATATTGTGTAACTCCTATTTTTTTAACTTTTATTAATTACACTTTATTCACTTTGTATCCCCCCCCATAAACCCCTCCCTCCTCTCCTCCTAATCCCACCTTCCCTCCCTCTTCTTCATGCATGCCCCTCCCCAAGTCCACTGATAAGGGAGGTCCCCCTCTCCTTCCTTCTGATCTTAGTCTATCAGATCTCATCAGGAGTGGCTGCATTGTTATCTTCTGTGGTCTGGTAAAGCTGCTCCCCCCTCAGGGGGAGGTGATCAAAGAGCAGGCCAATCAGTGTATGTCAGAGGCAGTCCCTGTTACCCATTACTATGGAACCCACTTGGACACTGAACTGCCATGGGCTACATCTGTGCAGGGGTTCTAGGTTATCTCCATGCATGGTACTTGGTTGGAGTATGAGTCTCAGGAAAGAACCCTGTGTTCAAAATTTTTATCAGGGGAAAAACTGTTCTGTTACTTCTGGAGTCTTCCCAGAGAACAGCACATCCTGATCAATTACTTTGCTACAATAGGTATCACGAGACTTCCCTAAGTACCTCACACAGGCCAGATCAAGACACACCTTCCCCTTGGGAAACAAAGTCCTGGACCATAATTTTGTTTGATTATGAGTCCCTACTCATGGCTCAGAGACCATTCAGGGCCTCGTTACTTAAATACAGTTTGACCTGTGTCAAACAAAGACAAAGCCACCCTGGAAAAGCATCCACTGAGGGAACCTTTTGTCAGCAGGAACCTCATTATCTCCAGGATTCCATGCAACAAGGCAGGGGCAAGGAGCCACTATCCAGGTAGGATTTGTCTGTTTCTCTTTGAAGAATAGGAGGGTCTTCTGACTTGAGAGCTCTAAGTCTGAGTGTATGTTGAACGTGCTGCCCTAGTGTTTCATGATCTACCATCAGTAGCACTCTCACACACGGAATGCATGTGCCTGGGTACAGCTCGTGAGGAAGCAGCCGCCCTGTGTCAGGCAATAGGAAGCCGCCAGCAAGGAGAGGAGCTCATGACTGCTAACGACACGGTTCTATTTATGGCTGGGATTCAGGGAGGCCAGTGAGCCTGGTTTCGTTTCTTGAGACCCAAACTCCATATGGTAGAGGAGGTTTAATTGGCAAGTTAACCAGGAGGAGATGAGGCATAGATGTAACATCTGCTGCCCCTTGTTCCCCTGGCATCCAGGAGCTATTCGTTCTCCTCTGCAAAGAAGGGCCCTGGGCACTGATCGTCTGGCTGCCTCAGTTCTGTGAAGTCTCCAGATTCCAGCAAGTCAGCCACTCACCTGCCAAGGAGGGGAGGCCTGAGGGGCTGGAAGCAAGTTATCTTTAATGATCCTGGAAGGGTCCCACCAGGGACCAACCTGCTCTCTGCCACACTGAGGTCCCTTTCTGCGGCACACCCTTTGGTGCCTCATTTAAAGGACCCCCAGAAGGCCCCTAGACACCCTCCATCTCAGAGTCTAAGCTCATTAATACAGTCAGAGAAACACAGAAAAAATACCAAAAGCAAAACAGACTTTGAAGAATGAAACATGTATTCCTTACATCCCCCGTTTTCCTAGTCACTCACCCTTAGGTGCAAACACTGAGCAAACAGCGCTGCCTCCATCTGAAAAGGCAATAGAGTCTCCTTGGAAAAGACATTTGCTTGTTCAACAAATAGTCCTAAAACACATACTTAAGCCAGATAGTCTGCTAGGTCTTAGCCATAAGGTATCTTTATCTGTGCCATGCTTATTATAACAGACCACCTAAGACTAGGTAATTAATTTGTTAATAAATAAGAGAGGGGGTCATGATAAGTCATATGTTTCTTGTTTACTATAAAAACTATTTGAGACTGGTTTATTTGAGAGAGAGGAAGGGTGAGGGAGGGAGGAAAGACAGAGAGAAAAAGAGAAAGAGACACACAGGGAGAGAGACTCTAACAGTTCTGCTGATGAGGAAGGCCACCACCAAAATCCAAGAATGTTGAAATCCAGGATCTTCTGTTTCTAAAATTCTGTCAAAATGAAATCAACTTCTTTTCAAACTGTGATGTTAAAGGACAACCAAGAGCATTTAGGAGAACACGACTGGATGAGACATTTTCCTGCTTTTCTCACAGGGATGCTTTCCATGGATGCCCAAGGGCAGCTTTCTGCACAGTCCTTGTTAACTAGGAAAATGAAGAGATGTGGATGGAGCCTTCAAGGCCAGGATAATCTCAGACAGGAGGCACCCACATCTGCTATCTCCAGCTCCACTCTATAAACCAACCTCCGTACCCTAAAGTGAAAATTACTTAATTTGGACACAGTCTTGAGTCTCTTGATAGCCAGCACAAAATTTAGAGTGCTTGTACAAGGTTAAATAATAACTCCAGGCACCCAGCTCATCTTCAAGACTTCTTTCCTGGCAGATATCATGTTTTAACTTTTTATTGAACTTTTACTGCATGCCTTGAAGTCAGAATGCTCATCATTGTCCATGTATAGAGCATTTTTGATGATTTTTATGATGTTGATAGTACTGATTTTGATGATGATGATGATGGGCCATCATCATCATAATCAGGATGTGATGGTAATGGAGAATTTGCCTATAGAGGACTGAGCTCCTCCCAAATAACTTCTGAGTTTGTGGAGTGCTTCGGAACACTTCCGGGTGAGGAAAGCCCGGTGTGGATAGGGTGGTGTACAGCAGTATGGTCATGTCCCAGCAGTGCTTTGGTAAGGCTCTCTGACTGCTGCTGCAACTCATGTTGGCCAAAAAGTCATCACAGAGCCAGAGCAATGTACATTTTACTTTTTCCTTGGTTCCACACAAATGGGCCCTTGAAGTACAATATCTCTACCAGTGCCCATAGCTGTCTTTCTTCCTTGGTGAACATCTCAGTACCCACTTCGTCCTCTGTCATTTCAAGATCCATTCAGAAGACAGATGCTATTCATATTTCTCATGATTATAAATAAAAGCCTATTAATAAAGAAACCAACCAAAAGAAAATATTGATTAGATTCTCAGGCCATTAATAAGACTCATGAGAAAATACAGACCGAGAGTAATTGAAGAGGAGCACAATGTCGGGTGCGAAGGTAGTGCTCTCAGCTTGACTGAATATAGAGTCACTTGGGAAATGGCACACCTATTATGAGGACTACCTTAATTAAGGTGGGAAGAGCCACCCACTGAAGGGGTCCCACTTCCAGGGTGGAATCCTGAATGGAGACTGAGGAGCTGCATACTTTCCTCATTCTCTCCTTTCTGACTGTGGGTGTCACGTGACCAGTTGCCATATGCTCCTGTTGCCTTGACTTTCCTGTCATCATGACTGAGAAGTGGAATAAACTTTTCTTCCTTAAATTGCTTTTGTCAGAGTATTTCATCATGGAAACAGGAGAAAAAACTGAGACACCGGGCATGTGTGAAATAAGACACTAGACATGCATGAAATCCTGTCAAGAATATTCTATCTCCTTCAGGTAGACACCTTAGCTACATGAAGAACAATACCAAGGCTATTTATCTGGCTTGCTTGAGCCGCTGACCACTCCATTGTCTCACCCCCTTCTAAACTCCTCAAGAAGCCCTTGACTGCTTGCATTGCTTAACTCTCCTCCATCAACCTTTGCGATATTAAAACAAGAAGAACGAATGTAGTTGTATCGACCCCTGCCTCCGCGTATGACTCTCAGACATAGCAAATGCAATGGAGCTTGCAAGGCTAATGGTTCACAATAAGCAGCACTGAACAGTAGCCATTATCACACACATGCATCCTCACAACCCTTGCTTATCCGCACCAGTCAGAAGAGAAGACACCAGGTTAGAAAAAATGTCTGTAAGAAAGTCAGATAAATGTGAGAGTCACGCTGAAGCCTGCTTACTGGGCATCTGAACGTTTTTACCACTGATGGCAACTGCAACTGAAAAGCAAAAGAATCTAACGCTATCGTCCAGAGTTCTTGGTCTACACTGCAACTGTACTTTTATTGTTTAAGTACCCCTGTTTTTATTACTGCCGTGACAAATCACCACCAACTCAGGAGATCGGAATAACACAAGCTTATTATTGTTGCCATTTCTGCAGGTCATAAGGCCAACATGGGTCTCACCAGACTGGAGTCAACGTTACCGTATCAGGGCTACATTCTTTCCTGGCCCTGAGGAAGAACTCAATTTCCAGCTCACTCGGGTTATTGGACAAATAAATCTAATCCCTTGCATTCTAGGACAGCAGTCTCAGGTTTGGTGCTGGCTGGGAGTTAAGGCTATGAGCTCTCAGAGGCCTTGCGTAGGTCTTTGTGCGGGGCACCTGCAGCTCAAAACCAGCAATGACTCATCAAATTTGCCTCCCATCTGGAACATCTGCCTTGTGCTTCTGAGGCATCTTGTGTGTCTGCCTCTCTCCCTGTGTTATCATAATGGGTCTACTCACTTGGATGTCTATGATTATCTCCCTGTTTTAGGGACTTTTATCTGAATTACATGTTCCAAGTCCCCTTTGCTATGCTATCTGATCTATTCATTTAAAGGCTTTGGGTGTCCACATATGGATGTCTTTGGAGGCCATCACTTGGGCCACTCTTGGTTCTAAATGTGTTTCCTAATCTGCTTTGGAATAACCCATATTTCCAGCAGGACACAGCAACAACAAACTGAAGCCAGAATGACTGAATTTAGAGACAGGCACCCAGACCTTAGGAAGATCTAGCAAGAAGGTGTTGAGGTACCATCGTTTGGAGATGGACCACAATGTAAATACCCCAGGCAGAATTTATAGACCGGGGCAGCTAAATAGGAAGCAAACTCCTGCCAGGACAACTAGGCAGACTTTCTGCTCACAAGGTGAGAGTCGTCCGGAACAAAGTTGACTGACTATTGGGCCTACTGAGCTTGCAAATCAGAGGCCCTTCAAATTTTAAGCCTTAGAAGAGGGTGGCCTACAGCTCTAAGTTATTTCTCCATGTTCCAACTAGACAAACTTAGAGTTGGAAGGAGTACATTGGGAAAGTCCTCGTATCCTCAAGGAACCTCACTGCAGTAGCATCACCCACTACAAAACATTCAGACACTAATAAAACGTGGAGGAATCCTACTTTCTTCCTCTGTGTTTTGAATGTGCATGAATCTCTAAAGTATAACACTGGACCAATTCCTTTCAGACCCTCTACCTGATAGGATGCTAAGTACACTACTACCAATTATAAAGATTTTTTAAAAATAGAAACTTTGTAGCCGATGGAAATACAGGATCCACTAGAGGGCTCCCTTAAGTATGTCAGGTTGAGGTATGTCACTCAGGGCACGTGAGTGGAAAAGGTGGTAGAGAGACCCCAAGGCCTGTACAGAAACAGTTCAAAACAAACCTCAGCTCTTGGAACCTTCTCCCCTTCCACCAGAAGCAAAACAATTGTTCCAGCTTCCAGAACCAGTGGTACTTGTTTCTGTCCTATACCCCATTCTCTAACTCCCTTTCCAAATCCCAGAAGCCACTTTTCCTTCTGGCTTTTCTGTTCTCCTCTTGCGTTCTACTGCTGGCTAGCTGCTTTGGTTAATTTTAATTGTCAATTCGTACTGGGGTAGGGGTGCCCAAACTAAACTCTAAGTGTCTATATGGCAAGACCAGCATCCCAGCCTACGGTCGTGAGATCACCCTCCCTAAAGTAGATGGCATCATCCAGTCTGTGGAATAAGTGGGAAAAAACAAGAAAGTGAGAACTTGTAGTGCTGGTCCTGGCTGCTCCAGAAGCTGGGGCAGGAGCATTCCTTGAGGTCAGGAATTTCAGACAAGTCTGGACACATAGCCAGACTCTGTCTCCAAAACTAGAACAAAAAGGTGGAGCAGGCAGGAATGTTTGCCTTTCCCTTTCTGCCACCTGCTTGAGATTCAGGGTGTTGGTCATTTTATGCCCTTGAGCTACCTCCTCAGGTTCTTCAGTCTTTGGAGTCTAAGATGCATAATCGTCTTCACTGGGTTTAAAGCCTGCCTACTGCAGGTGGCAGGATGTCTCAGCCTCCCCAATCATCGGAGCCAATCTGTCTTAGGTCTCCTCCTCTGTATGTCTAACTGGCAGTATTTCACTAGAGGACTGCAACTAGAACACTGACCTACCTGTGGGTTCTTTGTCAATGACAACAGCGTCTCTGGGTGCTTACTGAGTTTCCCGGATGAGAAGCACTTCGGGTCAGAGCAGGGCCCACGGTGCAGGATGCTCTACCCGCCGATGCCTTTGGATTGGTTTTTAGCACCCAAGTGTGCAATGGACTTTGCAATCACTTCAAGTGGCAAGTGTGCCTGTAATGGCACGAGGCTTTTCTGTGAATTCCCTTAGCTTACAGAAACGTAAGCGAAGAGAAACACCCACACCAGACCTGTGTGGACTCCTGAAGGGCAAGATGGCAGAGTTCTAGGGGATGCCTCCCATTCTATTCTACCCTAAAGCTGACGTCGCTGCCTGGCGATGCGTTGAGTTGGTCCGTCCCGGAATTCTCAGTGCTAAGACTCTCCCGTGAGCCGGAAGTTCTCCCATGCACACCAGCGCCAAGAGCTTGCTGCATGTCTCCTGGCAGGTCACGCCCCTCCTCGGGAACTCAGTGTAGTCAGCCGTCAAATAGAGGAGCTCGGATAAAATTATGGCACTGAGTAAAACGGACTTCTGACCCTGCCCGCCTCTGCCTTCCTCAGAGCCCAGCAACACCGCTGACCCACGAACACCGTGGGAAAGTCTGCAAGTTTTTAGTCACAAACACACTATGGAAAGGCGCACTTTTGCCCTACTCTACGGTTTTTCCAACACAGGTAGGTCCCGCAGTAATCTTATAAATATGAGGGAACACAATACTAGGATGTCAATAGTCCCCTAACAGGCGTTAAGCTCCTGAACGTTGAGGAGACGGTCATAACTCTTCCGCGTTCTCACGGTGCTTCCCTGAGTGTAGAACGCAGGTTCTCAAATGTGTTACAGTGAAAAGCAAGCCCAACTCACCTGAGTGAGTCCCACAGCCAATTCACTCACTCACTCAGAATCTTGACAAACAGGAAACCGGTGGTGGTGGTGATGGTGTGTGTGTGTGTGTGTGTGTGTGTGTGTGTGTGTGTGTGTGTGTGTGTCAGTACATGTCCACACATGTGTACAAAGTATAAAGGCCAGAAAACCTCAGGGGTCATCTCTCAGTTGTCTACCTGTTTTTCAATACAGGGTCTCTCATTAGCCTTCACACAATCTAGAATAGCCTGGAGGATGGGTTTCGTGCCTTTGAGGGATACTGATTACATGAACTGATGGGGGAAGATGCTTCTTAACTATAGGTGGGACCATTCCACAGGTAGGGGAATCCTGGACTACAGATGGAGAAAGGAAACTGAGCAACAGAAAGCATGTACTACTCTCCCTGCTTCTTGACTGGATGTAATGTTACCAACTCCTTCAAGCTCCTGCTACCTTGCCTTCTGTGATGTCCTGTGTCTTGAACTGTGAGCCAAAATAAGCCCTTTCTCCCTTAAGTTGCTTTTGCTAGGGGTCTTTATTACAGAAACTGGAGAGGAAACTGAGACATCCTGACACTTGCCAATTAAGCAAGTCTGGCTGTTCACCAAACCTCAGAGAATACAGCTTTTCCACCTCTTCAGAGCTGGCGTTGAAAGCATATATCATCAAAGTCAGCTTTTCACATGGGCTCAAACCCAGCATTTCATACCTTTGCAGAAAGTCCAAAATTGTATTTTTCAAAGCCTCCACCCCCCACCCCGTGATTTATTTTAGTGAGAGTCGAGCTTCAGAAGACACGGGTTGAGGAAAACACACATTATGTGTTGCTCTATTGACTGTATTTTGAAATCTGACCATCTGGTCAACCAAGTCAGATAACTAAAGAAGACAGAAGGGAACGTTTTTATTTTTTACTACTATGAGTAAGACATCCTATGACTGTCCTGGCTGCAGGAACAAAGCCAGGCTGCTTCCAGGGTTTCATTTCTGATTAGTTGGTCTATAATGACTACATCTGCCCTTCAGGATCATAATTATAATTCTTGGAGTGGCAGGCACACTAAATTAAGATCACACAAGCACCAAATCCTTCCACCAGCTTTTAGGTACAGAAAAGAAGCTTGGCTATTAATAGACAAAGCCAGCCTTAAGGATAAGAAGGCAGCAATCAGTGCCCTTGGTCAATCACATCTTTTTATCATTCATGTTTTCTAGATGTCAGAATGCAATAAGGTGTCTGGAGGATGGAGGTTTGGGGAGGGTAGAGAAAATTCTTTGGACTTTTTCTAATGTTTCAGTCTTCCTGAACATCCACTCGGGAAAGAAGTCATCCTTGGCACTTTGCCTTTGCCTGCAAATATTGATAATGGTTCCCTTGATCTAGACGAGGCTTGCAGCCCTAACACAACAAGAGATAGGATATCGCAAGCACCAGCCACTTGAGCTCTTTTCTCTCCCTGTGTCGGGCATGTGGTTGCTGCACACAAAAAAGGGGAGCAGGGGGGGGAGAGGCTACCAGCTGCAGAGGCGGGGAGGAGGCAAAGGCAAGGGAGGCCTTTGGTGGGTGAGTAAGACATTTTATGTCAGGGGAGAAAGAATCACCTGTGAGAGCAGATTGTCTTTGCCTACAGCTCAGTTCCTAGACCTTGGTGGGTGGGCAGCCGTGGGCCTTTACAGGACAGCACTATGACCTTGGAGGATATGAGAAGAACAAACAGCATCTGTCGCCTTATTTGGTACCAGAATCTCCCAGAAAGCTTGTTAAAGCCCACGTTCCTGGCGCCCACCCACAGTTGCCTTCACCCCAATACCAGACTGTTTCTGAGTTTATTGGGAGCCTCTTCACGGCTCCCCTGCAGGCTCATCAGCTGTGGTCTGTTTGGCATATAACAAACAGTGATGGAGTGAGTCTCCAACAAGACAGCTTGCCCTCAAAACTTGGTTTGTAGCTAAACTTACACTGGCAGAATCTGTGATCGTATTCTAAAAGTTAGCTGGCCTGGCCTCACCTGAGAGGAAACTCAGCTGTGGGTATGTGTCAGGAAGGCTGTGACACTTGAGAACTCTCTGACAATGTGACCAGGGTTAGATTACCATCTTTTTGAGCTGGTCTGGTCAGATTTCCAGATGTAAGACAGGCCATGTGGGGACAAGGCTCCTCTGTCATTGACAGTGTTCCACTTTGAACTATCATGCTGCCCTGCAAAGAAAAAGACTGTGTGTTCATGTGTATGTGTATACTCACAGACTTGGGGTACACAGGAACAATGGGTCTCAGTGGATTATAGAGTGTGTGTGTGTGTGTGTGTGTGTGTGTGTGTGTGTGTGTGTTGTCTTTAGGGTTGGCTATCCTTCTTTAGCTTAAGATAAAACCCTTCAACTGTATAATTGTTACTTGAACATCTGTGTATTGAACCATGAGAGGAACAAAAGTACTGTATGAGTCTGGTTTTTCCAGAACAGAACCAAGAGAATAGATGGTTTGCTACATTATTGGAGGTTGGGTAGTTTTACCATGACTTTCCGTGCACTGGCAAAGCAGAAGCCTCAGTGGCTACTCAGTCAAAGAAGCTAGAAACTATATATCAATAAGGACCAGTGAAGTAGCCCCAGTCCAAAGCTGAAGGCCCAGAAACACCCTGGAAATTCTCTGGAGAATTGCTGGGTGGTCCATGTGGAAAGGCTGAGGAAGCAGGAGTCTAAAGCCAGAGTGAGATCCATGGGCAATGGCAGCATCGGTAGACCACTCACTTGGGAAGAATGGGGTCTCCACATGTTGCCTCACTTTCTTCTTCTCTTTCAGTTCTTCTGGACCCCCAGGTTAGTGGACGGTGCTACCCAGGTTCAGAATTGGTCTTACATGTCACTGTCTCTGGAAATGTCCTCGTAGACACACCAGAGGTGCACTTAGCTAATCTCTTAGCCATCTTTCAATCTAATCAAGGTGACAAACAAAATTAACCACCTCAGGCCCCTCCACTATCAGAACCCACAGCCTCATTAGAGAACTCTGCAACAAAGGAACAAATCTTCGCTCTCTTTATCATCCATTTCTAACCTATTCACACCAACCACAAACCATTTCATACTTCTCAAATAAAGGCAACCATTCCCATTTAGTCAGTGTTTATTGACCTACTTATTCTGGATGCTGCAGTATACCGAAGATGTGTGATAAATTAATCAGCAGGAAAAGATTAGAAGACAGTTTCTGATGTCAATATTATGTATGTAATTCAACGGTATTTCTGTTCAGCTGGGTTTTCACAAATTAGGATAATGATGGTGAGTCCTCTCAAAAAAAAATTAGTAACTTTCTAGGATTACTCAAAAAGCTTTTATCATGTCACCTGTGCATGTATAAGTATAAAACTTGGTTCAGTTTTTTTAGCTTACAAATGAATGCCAGGAAAAATGTGTGCAAGACACACTAAGAAGAAAGCCTTTTGAAAAACTAATAATATTCAAATTAAAAATACCAGTTTAATGATAGTGTTTTGCTGAAACCAAATTAGCAGTGTTAAGTTCAATAACAGAAAGAACCTCAGGTCTGGCTTTTTCTCTAATCAGCTTTGAAGTTTGTCTTTTGTGGTAGTAATTCAGCAAGGGCCTATTTACAGAAGAGAGTTGTTCACAATTATTATATTAATGGTTTCAAGGCTTTGTCTGCTAGTCAAGATTAATCAGACCTCAGACTTAACTAAAACTTACAAGCATGAAATTCTCAAATGCTTGCTTCAGAGCTGTATCTTCTGATAACATTAGAGAGTTCACGCAATTGAAGATAAGCTTAGCATTGTGATACAAACTCTGGAGTTTGTATCAAATTTTATCTTTTCACTGCTTGTATTAAGAGAACAAAAAAATTTGCAAATTTATTACTATAGTTAGACTGAAAAATGGAGCAGGAGACAGTGAGTGGGAGGAGTGGGGAATCTACTATGTACCGTAAGCTGGCCTCAAACTCTTGACCTTCCTGCCTTAGCCTCTTGGATGGTGGATTCCAGATATTTCCCCACCAAGTCTAGATACTAAACTTATTAAAATCTGTACACCTAAAGAAGCTAATCAAGAAGGAGGATTCTGGGTAAGATGCTCAATCTTCATTCAGAAAGGCAAAGAGGATGGACATCGGAAGAAGGAGAAAACAGGGAACAAGGCAAGAGCCTACCACAGAGGGCCTCTGAAAGACTCTGTCTTACAGGGTATCAAAACAGATGCTGAGAAACATAGCCAAACTTTGGGCAGAATGCAGGGAATATTATGAAAGAAGGGGAAGATAGGAAGACCTGGAGGGAACAGGAGCTCCACAAGGAGAGCAACAGAACTAAAAAAAAATCTGGGCACAGGGGTGTTTTCTGAGACTGATACTCCATTCAAGGACCATGCATGGAGATAACCTAGAACCCCTGCACAGATGTAGCCCATGGCAGTTCAGTGTCCAAGTGGGTTTCCTAGTAATGGGAACAAGGACTGTCTCTGACATGAACTGATTGGCCTGCTCTTTGATCATCTCCCCCTGAGGGGTGTGCAGCCTTACCAGGCCACAGAGGATGACAATGCAGCCACTCCTGATGAGACCTGATAGACTAGGATCAGACGGAGGAGGACCTCCCCTATCAGTGGACTTGGGGAAGAGCATGGGTGGAAAAGAGGGAGGTTAGAGTGGGATTGGGAGGGGTGGAGAGAGGGAGCTACAGGTGGGATACAATGTGAATAAACTGTAATTAATAAAAAAGAAATTAAAAATAAATAAACTTTGGGTTGCAAAATTCGGTTTAAAAACCAGTGTATCTGCTTTTAGGCAAAACTACTGTGACACTCTTCATCTGTACCACTAGACACTATCTGAAGATAAGACTTGGTTGGATACTAAAAAGCTTCATCCTTGTCACTGAATTAGATTTCATTGGGCATCCACTTAGGACAAAGAGTCTTGGGTGCAGAAGTATAAAACTAACCACAAAAGTATCATGATGTTTGAAAACTAGCTCTTTAGATTCATAGTTTTAGTTTTTTCACTAAAGCAAAGCCTAAGCTAAAAAATAATCATAAAGGGGACTGGAGGGATGGGGGGGGTTTAGTGCACTGGCTGCTCCTCTGGAGGGCCTGGCCTCCATTTCTAACACCCACATGATGGCTCACCACTGCCCTTAATCCTGTTCCCAGAGAGCTGATGCCCTCTTCTCACCTCTGCAGGCACTAGTGGAGCACAGACATCAAGATAAAGTATCCATATATATAAATTTTCAATTAAAAATAACAATAATCATTATAAAGAAATTATATTATTATAAGGAAAACCACTGTAATGCACTTGTACTCTTCACTCAGACTACCTATCAATCCATCTCCTCTGGTTCTTCATGCCAGCCTATATCGGACTCCACTCAGAAGAATTAGATTAGTGAAAATAATGCTCATTATCCAATGGGGAAGGGATAAACCAGACCCTGGAGGAAACATGACTTTACTAGCCTCCAAATGAAAGGCAACTATAACCTGTTACCTCTACATGGGTGTCAAGGGCCTGAGTCTCTCTCCTGTCTCTCATCATTGTATCTCCTTTAATCAGAGTTCTCAACTCGGAATCTCCACTTGCTTTTCAAGAAAAACCAAGCCCTGGGCACCAAAAGCAACCTTAACGCCCACTCCCATCCACCTTCTCCTCACTACCTCATTTTCCAAGCCCAAGTCACTTGAGTAGTAGAAGGTTCTGAGAAAGCTTCTAGGTAGTTGTTGCTATGGCTTGAATACATGTATCTCCTGGAACATTCATATAGAAACAGAATTCCCAATGCAACAAATCGTGTTCAGAGGTGGAGCTAGGACATGAGAGCTCTGTCTTTATAGATGGACAATGCTTTAAAAGATGACTTAAGGCACAAGGTAGCACTTTTCATCTTCATTTCCATTTCCATGATGATGGGAGACTGAGCATTAAGCCAGCCACACCAAAGGATGTCAAGCAGAGGGCCCTCACCAGCAGACACCAAAACCTAGGACTTCCTAGCCTCCAGAACCATGATAAAATAAAGTTCTCCTCTTTATAAATTACCTAATATGTGGTATTTTGTTAGAGCAGCAGAACCCAACTTTGACAGTCATTATATGCACATTAAACGCCACAGAACAGTCTAATAGAGCAGTCTGGAAATGTCAGGTCTTCAAGGTCAGGTTTTTCTTGTGATCTCTCGCCTGCCTGAGCTGGAGGCTTTGCTACCCCTGTTGGACTTACTCTTGTAGGCCTGCTTTTACACATGGCTATACACATGAAAAACCTGTTCTCAAAGATAATTGCTTGTTCTATGGAGGAAATATTTCTGACTTACATAACTTTCAAAATACCATCTCCATATCAAGGATTTTTTTTTAAATCACATTATTAGACAGAATAGTGCTTGCTTGCTTTCCTCGGTCCCCTGTGGATTTAGAGAGTAAGAAAGAAGAGAGCACACTCTTCAGTAGCTGCTTTGACAAGCTGCTCTTGTAGAGACAAGAGAGGCTCCAAGCTGACCATTTCACAAGCCTTGTCTAGATTCCCTACCCTTGGCTTCCACCTATGGTGCTGACACTGAGGCATAGGGACACTGTGAGACCCTCATCTTAGACGCTCGTCTAAGTTTTAACACAGGCAAGCTTAGCATGTTCTAGGGTTACCAACAAGGCTTCATGAGCAAGATGAGGGCAAAGTAGCAACTGGGAAGATGAGTGGGCTCTGCCAGTGTGGGCGGCATGGTTTCCCAGCTGGGAAGCTGGGTCACATCCCTTAAGAGGCTTGCATGCCAGATGTTTATATAATGATTTATAACAGCAGCAAAATTATAGTTATAAAGTAGCAATGAAATAATGTTATGATTGGGGTCACCACAGCATGAGGAACTGTATTAAAGAGTCATGGTGTTAAGAAGGTTGAGAATCACTGCTCTAGGAGTGACAGAAGCTGGACTGGAAACCAGGACAGGATAGAGCCCAGCCAATAAAACAGCAGACTGAGGTTACGCTTAGCCCAAAGAGCCATGCAGAGCTACCACACATCCGTGAGCAGAGAACAGGAAGTTTAGGAATGAACTAGTGTTTGAAGGATATAATTTGGAGTGCCTGGCTGTAGTGAGAGCCTCGGTTTCTTTTAAAACCCTGTTGTGTTGTGTAAACATGTTCTTGTTTTAATTCTGGGTGTGGGATGTGGGGATGCTCCAAACTGTCCACAGCAGAGCAGACTATTTGCCTCATGCATGCTCTGGCAGTGCTGTGATTCTGCCAGCTTAAGACAGGTTAATTCTGGGGACTCTAGAGAGAAGACCAGAGCCCCAAGAGAGGAGCTATGGCTGTTCCTGTTGCTGCTGTTGCTGGTTTGTCAAGTGATCACAAGTAAAGAGATGATAAGGAGAAACTGGTGATACCCTAATGAAGTGAAGATTCAACTTTCCCCAAGAAATTCAATGCCACTAATCAGCAGGAAGTAGTCTAAAAGGGACTCCTGCCCTCTTTCTCCACTAACTTTTTGTCTCTCCTACCTAGTGTTGTATTCCACATAGACAGGCATGCCGTGCAGGAATTGTACCCCCACACAGGAGTTGCTCACCTCATTAACTAAGTCTACTAATAAAGCTCATTCAGGAGCTGCCAAGGATCAGTGTCCCTGCCCATATTCTAATAGCTATTTCCCCATCACACACACTGCACAGCCATGATCTCCTGTTTGCTTTTATGTTAAAGCCAGACCCTCCTGAGGCTAACACAACCATCCCCCACTACCAAGACAGGAAGAGGAGAGAAGAGCCAACTTAATTCTATCCAGAATCTCAAAAATAAAGGGAACATTGATGGTGTCCAAATTCAATGCCATAGGCCGGAAGTAGTGACCACAGCACTACAGTGGAGTTCAACTATGAACATTTATTTTGTTCATGAGTTGATAGATGGGCTGCACCATTATGCTGATCTGAGCAGTCTCACTCCAGTGTCTATTTGCCATTGTGTCCTTGCAAATTCACCTCTATGGTGCTCCTGTTTGGTGGCCATACTAAATTCTACATCACAGAGCAGAGTAGGCAGGGAGCAGAGTGATGCAGTGCAAAAGGAAGGATTTAGATAAGCCATTCACAGGCCACTGATGATGTCATTTTGCTCTGGAACCTGAAAGGAAAAAGACTAGAAGAGACTAAAATTCCAAAAACAGATCAAGAGACTGAAATGAGAAGAAAAAAGAATTAGGAAAGGGTCACCAGGAAAGTGAGCCTTTCGTAGCAGGATGTATGGTGTTACCAATGGACCTAGTGACTTACTCTCAAATTTTCCATGCCTGTGCCTGGAGAAAGCTTGGGCACTGAGTGGCTGAGAGCCCCGTTTGTTTTCCTCTTCATGCTCAACAATCACGAATACTGAATACGAATGCTGGCTTCAACTTTCCCTTTGGCATTCAAGCATAATCTATTCGCCTTAAATAAACGCACACTTGACCTTATGCGCCTCTCCGGATACAGAAATTCTAGAAAGAAAGAAAGAAAGAAAGAAAGAAAGAAAGAAAGAAAGAAAGAGAAAGACGGAATGAGGAAAAGACATCAGTGTCCTGACATGGTTGTTTCTTTCAACACAGCCAGGCCATGGCCATCTGGGGAGGGTGTTGGCCTTGCCACAGTCTGTGAGGCTAAAAGATGGAGGCATTGAGCATCATGTTGCTCTGGACTCTGAGATGTACAATAAAGCAACAATTACAGCAGCTCACAGCCTCCTCAGAACGTAGCAGAGAGAACAGCACCAGGTTACAAAACTTCCATAGCCTACTTCCTAGTGACAGTGTCTGTAGAAACGGGGTACAAAGACATAGTCACAGGGTTCAGGAAGGGCTTCTGGTTTCCTGGGAAGGGGACTTGGGCACAGCAGGGAAAATGTCCAGGAACCCAGGCCACTGGCATATGAGGAAAATGGAAGCCCCTAAGTAAAGGAATGTCACCTGGAAAGGTTGCCAAAGCAGGCTGAGTGTGTATGGGCAAAAGAGGAAACTGAGGTACTGCCAGCAGCAGCTGGCTCAGCAAGCAACCATGGAAGTGCTGGCTACAGGACATCAGCCAAGCCAGCAAGGAAAGCAGAACCCAGGGCGCTGTTTTGGGCAGGGTGTAAGGGGGAAAGTTACCATCTGGAACCAAAATGCCCAAAAGAAAAACTTTGTTTGGACTGAGGCATCCAGATCCAGCATAGCACCAAAAGGGTTGGAATCCCCATGCTTCACGTCAACCACAGCTGTAAAACCTCAAAGGCCTAAATTGGGTGGACTGGTTCTCAAATCTGTGCCAAGCTGCTAGGGTAGTGAGCTTCTTCTCTGCAGCCCTTACAGCTTGCAGGACTTCACTGGCAGCGTAGATGCATGATGCGTGGAGGATGTGGGATGATGTGTTCCAACCGGAAGGGCTGAGGGAAGCCAAGAACTCAGAATCTGCAGAGGAGTCTGAGACACTTGCTGTATCTTCTTTCTGGACCATGAGGTTGGCTGCATTCTAGAGCTTCAGGGTCAATGTTAATGTCCTCTCCTTAAGTCTCCAAACACAAGATTCACCAGCAGCTTTGGCCCACAGTTCTCTCCCCAGCGTTGGCAATAATTAATGCTGACACAACTGGCCTCAGAGACACATTTATAAGGCAGCAGACCACTGATTTTGGCCTTAATGTTGCTCATCTTAAGCCAACTGCACAAATGCAATGGATTAGAGCAGGCAAACAGGAGCCCAGCCCTCGGGCAGCTGGCTCAGCAGTAGTACTGTTGTTGTGTTGTTTTTTTTTTTCAGACTCTTTTCTCCTGGGAAGATAGCGCCATCTTGTGGAGAAGCTGTGAAATTGGGCATATGCCATTCCATTTTCTTTTTCTTTTTTTTTTTATTTTTTTTTTCTTTATTAATTACACTTTATTAACTTTGTATCCCCCGTGGTTCCCTCCCTCCTCCCGTCCCAATCCCTCCCTTCCTCCACCCTCTGCATGCATGCCCCTCCCGAAGTCCACTGATAGGGGAGGACTTCTTTTCCTTCCTTCTGATCCTAGTCAATTAGGTCTCATCAGGAGTGGCTGCATTGTCTTCTTCTGTGGCCTGGTAATGCTGCTTCCCCCTCAGGGGGAGGTAATTAAAGAGCAGGCCAATCAGTTCATGTCAGAGACAGTTCCTGTTCCTGTTACAATGGAACCCACTTGGATACTGAACTGTCATGGGCTACATCTGTGCAGGGGTTCTAAGTTATCTCCATGCATAGTCCTTGGTTGGAGTATCAGTCTCAGGAAAGACCCCTGTGCTCAGATTTTTTGGATCTGTTGCTCTCCTTGTGGAGTTCCTGTCCTCTCCAGATCTTACTCTTTCCCTCTTCTTTCCTAAGATTCCCTGCACTTTTTCTTGAAGTTCATCACATTTCCCCACTCAGTTTGTCCCCTTCTCTTAAACTTACAGAATACAGAGACACAGCTTTACAAGAAGCCTAAGAAGTTGCTAAGTACTTTACAAGACTGCCAGGTATAGATCACGACAATGAAGATGTGGACCGCAGAGTGCATTCCCAAATATAAACTTCCTTCAGGGCATGTGCACAGGAGCCGGGGGAAGTCTGTGAAGTACGCTTGCCTGGAAGCATGTGGCTAATTTAGATCCCAGACCAATATAGAAAAGGAAGAGAGAAAGAAGCAAAGAGGTAAAAAAAGGAAGAAAGGAAGGAAGGAGGGAAGGAAGGAAGGAGGGAAGGAAGGAAGGAAGGAAGGAAGGAAGGAAGGAAGGAAGGAAGGAAG
>NW_026586550.1:9672807-9681086 GCF_907164565.1 Psammomys obesus
AAGGAAGGAAGGAAGGAAGGAAGGAAGGAAGGAAGGAAGGAAGGAAGAAAGGGGAAGGAAGGAAGGAGAAGGAAGGAAGGAAAAAAAAGAAAGAAAGAAAGAAAAAAGAAAGAAAAAAAAGAAGAAGAAAAAAAGGAAGAAAGGAAAGAAGGAAGGGAGGGAGGAAGGAAGGGAGGAAAGAAATACCATATGTGGTGGTCATACTTGTAATACTGGTCTGGAGAGGCAGAAACAGCCGGATCCCAAGTGTTCATTGGCCAACCAGCCTAGTAGCCTACTTGGTGAGTTCCAGGCCACCGAGAAACACCATCCCAAGAAAAGGTGAGGTTGCCCAAGGAAGCTAAGGTTGTTTTCTGGTCCCTACTTGTACACATACACACACACACTCAACATAGGCGCGCCTGTGCATATATAAATACACACATACGGCACATCACAATTTAAGTCTGACGCACTCCGGCAAGCCTCCCTCACAGTACACAGGCAGTCCAGGTACTGCTCTTGGGGGTGAGCTAGCCCTGAGTTTCAGCATTCTGCTGACCTTCCTTACCCAAACACTCCCAGTGTGATGTCACAGCTGCAGAAGAGACACAAGCCATGACTCCAGCATGTGGAACGAGCTGACTCCATCATGCCACCAAAGACCACCTCTTGTGTTCATCTGTAGAGAAGGTCTCCTGCTCACTGCTCAGAAAGAAGTAAAAAAAAAAAAAAAAAAAAAAAGGGCAAAGAACTGAGCACAGTGGTTCATATCTGTAATACCTGTACTTAAGAGGCTGAGGCAAGAGGGTTGAGAGTTCAAGGCCAACCTGAGCTACACAGCAAGACTCTGTCTCCAAAAACAAGATCTAGAAGGCCCAATCTAGACCCTAAAGATCTAAAGAAATGACCAAGCAACATTAGAAATAGCAAGCAGAGAAACTGTATCTTCTCACTCATTTAGAAAGACGGAGAGTTCACAGGTCCAGGATGTCTGTCCCACCAGAGCTGCTTTTCATGAGAGTGGCTCTTGTTAAAGTTCATCAGAGCCATGTCCCTCGCTAAACAGGTCATTTCCTTCAAGTAAGCTCCAATCTTATCTTCTCCCCGTCCTCCATTCGGTGTTTTCTAGGAGGTTCTGAGGCTCTTCACATTAAAAGGACCAACAGCGGGGTGGGCAAACAGTCCTTAAAGCAGGACAATGCCTTGGAGACATGGCACTCATTCAGTGCCTGATCGTCAGTCAACTCCAGGGGCCAGCCTAAGCTCTCTTCATCCTTTAAGCAACTCTGTAAAGACAGTGCAACCGACTCAAGTGGTAAATAAGAAATACAGGGGTTCTGGGGACATTAGGTGGCTGTTCAGGGCTACCATTCAATGAGATGGTAGATCAGCTGAGGTGACTCAAAGGGGGCATTTCAGAGTTCAAAGGATATCAGTGTCTCCATAGTGCTTTGACTGAAAGAAAATGGAGGTCAATGGAGACATTTTCCATGCCTTCCAGGTCATATTGCCGTGTGATCAAGACCTGTGGTTTATGCGGTGCAGGCTCTGTGTGCCCTTGCAGAGCCACGTGTATATTTCTGTGCCCTCTTCTCTGTTACCTGTCTCCCAGGCCTGTTTTCTCTTCTCATCCCACACCAAAGTCAAACAAAGTTCCAAGGAAGCATGTCCTTCACACTCCAACTCCTTGTCTGGAAGTATGATCTGGGGATCTCAGAGTTGGATGGTGAGTCTTGAGGCCAGGATGGGGGCGGGGATGAGGCCAGGACTGATGACCTGGGTGTGGGCAAGGTGGGAGCAGGGGAGGGGGAGACAGCAAGGTAGTGGGGAGCCGGGGTCTGCTGCTGCTGGAGTCTCAGGCAGCCACTTGGTGAAACACATTTTAACACTGACAAGACTGTGAATGGATCTTTGGCGATGAAGAAGCAACTGTGGTCACCTCTGGTGGCCCTGGTGTGGGGGAGAGAGTACGTAAAATGAAGACTTGGGGACTGGAATCCATGGTACCCCTGTCTGCACTGGACCCCTGGAGTTCAGGAAGCTAAAGGGTCAAGGCAAGATGAACTACTTCGTGTGCCTATGGGAGGCCCACGCTGGCTTCTGTAAGAGCAGATGACAGAGGGAGAAAACCGCAAGTCCAGCAGGGCAGGTTCAGAGGGAGCAACAGCGCGTGTCTGGTTGACGCCTAGTCACCCAGAGCAGGAGCAGCGCGCATGCTCTGAGCTCCTTGCCCACTACAGATATCCCCTGCCTGTGGGAGAGCTGAGAATAGAGTATGGGGTGAAAGGGGAGGTTTTTTCCATCTTAAGGAAAGGACCTGGCCTGGAGAGATGGCTCAACAGTTAAGAGCACTATCTGCTCTTCCAGAGGTCCTGGAATTCCTCAGCACCCACATGGCTGCTTACAACCGTTTGTATAGAGTTCCAGGGGATCTGATGCACTCTTTGGGGTTCTGTAGGCACCGGGCATGTATGTGGGGCACAGTCATACATTCCGGCAAAACATCCATACACAAAAGACAAAATAATAATTTAAAAAAATAAAAAAGAATCAGAAGAAAAAGGGATCGGGTGGAAATGTCTTCTTTCTGTCATGTGTGGTATGATAAACATGGCTCCATCAGCCCAGAAATGCGACTCTAAACAGCTTACAAGTATTGCACGTGGGCACTAAATGTTTGAGGAGAGAGGGAGAAGGGAGTTCGTAAGCTAACGGTTCATAAGCTAACGGTCAGCTAGACCCTAGAACACTTGAGGGTGTGAAAGAAAAGTTAAGAGTTTTGACGATAGGGGGCGCTATCCTGTTGGTGACCGAGGAGAAACCTGACCTGACTGCACTCCGCAGGAGGCTGGGAGCCGAGCTCCGCCCACCTTCAATACCGGTTTCTGTAGTTGGCTTGCTTGCTTTGCTCTGATTCTGATGTTCAAAGGCAAAAGGTTTGTTGATGCTTTGGATAAAGAACGTGCCTTCTGAGAAACTACATTCTTCCAGCCTAGAGTGAGAAGGAAGGGTAAGGATAGCAGAAGCAATGTTTGGGGTATACGTTCATATCAAGAAACCACGTGAATCTTTTTTTCTAGCTTCCTTCGCGACCATACTGAATCTCGAACCCAGAGCCTTGTGCCTCACAGCTTTTTGCTTTTTAAGACAAGAGTCTCATTATTAGCTGGAGTTGCCCTTGAACTTACTATGTAGCCACTCAGGAGACAGAGGCAGGAAGACTGGAATCCTAGAATGCTGGAAAATGGTAGATCAGAAGACATGGTGAGACCATGTCATGTCAATCAGTCTCAGCCTAATAAAGGCAAATTATTTTCTTTGGAGTCATCTAGGCGAGAAGAGGCACACAGCTCAGAGAACCTCTATCTTTCCCTGTCTACTGTCCCTGAAAGGCAATGAAAACAAGAGCTTGCAAAACAGTCTGCCTGTGTTTAGTTCTTTGTGTGCCAACCTCGGGCCAAATGTGCTAGTCGATCTCCTGGCTGGTGGACACCTTTTTAAAGTTAGGTACATTTTTAGCTAGTCTACTTATAACAGTCTTAAGTGCAGTCTTAAGTACATGCTTTCCAATGTAGTAGGAGACGGGGTGAGTAATGGGATTTGGACCTTAAGAAAGCTAAGTTTCCACATCTAAGTAGCTGTGGTATGTTAGAACAAGAAACTTACTTTTGCCTTCCGAGGTGAGCCAGGGCCAAGAAAGCAGATTGCTGGGGCCGTGCAAGTTGACACATGCTCCTTAGGCCAGAAGCTAGATAGGGCAGAGAGGTCACCCAGGGAGGTAAGCATTGACCCTGCAGCCTGTTCTCACTTCATTAGGCTGGGATGAGTCTTTCATCAGCGTCTATACTACTCTCGGAGGTCCTGCGGTTGTCAACACCAGCCTGAAACTGCCTATGGACTCCTCAGCCTTGCAACTCTCCTTTCTACAAATGCCAGGATTCCCTGTGTTTGCTGAGTTTCCCATTCCAAGTCCAAAAGCTTGGTGTCTGTGTATTAAATACACACAGATGCCAGAGTCTCTCTGGGGCCAAATGTTTGGATTGCACAACACTGAGGAAGAACATCCGCACAGTTGAGTTTTCCTTTAGATAGATATTTGGCACTGTGTAAAGTCGGTTTGTTTTTAATAACAAACTCTAAGAATGGCCAGGGCTGGCTGGTGGCAAGATGGTGCTACATAGAAATCATTTTATATTCCTAAAGCTGTTGAACATTTTCACAGAGCTGAAGTTCTGCTTTGTCTGAGGTTCTTCATTCCAGAGGCTCAAAGTGGGTGGAGCCCTGTGGCCAGCACAAGAATGCAGCTGCAGGGCTGAGGTCAACTCAGATGGAACTGATGCTACCAAAGACAAGGAGACCAAAGGGCAGGTCAACTGCAAAGAACTTTTGAAGTGAAGCAAGAGAAACCCAAGTCCTGCTTCCCAAAGCACAGCCAACATGGTTAAAAGTCAAAGGATCATCATTCAAAGAAGCAAAGAGGGACAGATCCCAAGATGATTTCTGTGACTGGGACTTAAGCACTGGGCCTTGGCTTCAGCAGATCCACTCCAGTACTAGTCAGAAGAGAGAGCTGTGGAAAGGACCCTTGTGCCAGCCCTGGGTCTGTTTAAGAACAGATTTCTTGGGACTCATTCACAGAACCCAACAGCTGTCAAGATCAACTGGGTTGGCCCTGTCTCAGCTTAACAAAAACAAAATTATGCTCCTCAGTGTCATCTAAGTCAATACTCCAAGTCCCAGATGCCATAAATGAAGAGTGGTATGAAAAATAAATAAATAAATAAATAAATAAATAAATAAATAAATAAATAAATAGATTAGCAGGACACTAGTTAGGAAAAGGAGGGGTCAAGTGGGCGGGGAAGAGACAGTGAAGAGAATAGTGAATATATGTGCATGTATGAAAATGTCATGAAGAATCCCACTGTTTTGGTGTTTGTCTTTATGTGTAGGGTGTTCTACTTGCTTATATGTCTGCATACCATGTATGTACAGTACCCAGTGAGGCGAGGCCAAAAGAAGGCATTGGATCCCCTAAAACTGGAGTCGCAGACATCTGTGAGCCATCATGTGGATGCTGGGAACCAAACCCAAGCCCTCTAGAAGAGCAACCAGGGCTCTTAACTGCTGGGCCAGTCCTCTATCCTCCAAAAAGCCCATTGTACATATAATTAATATATGCTAACCAAGCATTTAAATTAGTAAACTGATGCCCCCGAACAAACCCCCACTAAGCTGCAGATCCTGGAGGCGATAAGGAAGGAAATGTAGGCTAGTCTGGAAACAGTTCAGCAAATGGGTCACAATATAGCCCGTAAATTCAGGGTTCAAGTCCCTGAATTAACTTCAGACTTAACTGATATTTGAACAAAAGAAACTGACCTTCTCTGAGTATAGAATTTACAGAGTGATGTATCACTGAGTGAAAAGAAAGTCCCATGGGTGACATGGTCCCATGGCATGCATAGTGACAGCACTGACTCCAGGGGAACATTGTGTGCTCTGAGGGCAGGATGGTAGCTGCCTGGCCTTGTAGGATGCTATGGGCTTATGGGTGTTATCACATGCTTTGCAAATGGCAAGACACGGTGTCAGGTGAGGTAATTCTAAAACATTCGTGAAAGAAACTTCCAGTGAGTGACTGGAAAGTATTGTTTATTTAGTTCAAGTTGCTGTGAATATACACTTCTGGACAAGTCTGAAGAACCACTGCTGGATGAGAAACTAGCCATGGCTTCTGCTCGTGAGAGCATCTAATCTGGGATGGAAAAGAAGGTAGACAGGTGCTTCCTGATGTATATGAGAGCGTATTTGTGTTGAAATCGATACAAGAATATGTGAGTATGAACAAGAGAATGAAACGTCATGGTGGAGAAGAGGACAACAGAGTAGATGCTGATGGTGGCCTCACCCACAACCAAGTGTCACCTCCCTCCTCTCTCCCTTCCTAAGAGTGCACTCACTCTCCCAGCCTCCTGTGCAGCGAGGGTCTGGCTATAACGCTATTTCTGCCATCAAAGAGAAAGGCTACTGGAGTTTCTAAATGGCTTTTATTGGCGAAAGGGAAGCTTACTGATGGTGACAGTTTTGTGCTTCTTCCTAACTTGAGCATGGCCAAGCTGCATGCTGCTCTTTGCAACCATCCTGCAGTCACCCAGCATGCCAAGATGCTGGGAAAGCTCCATGGACACAGTTGAGCTGCAGCAGCAGCAGAGTCAGCCTTGATGCTTCTCCTCATGGGAACAAGTGAATATTTTTCATGTTTCCATCACCTCTGGTTCAGTCTGAGGTTACTAGCTGCTGAAAGCATAAGCATCCCTAGGAACAGAGAGCAAAGGCACAGACGTGGGAAAACCCAGCATGCTTTCAAGGAAACACAAATAAGCCCTGATATGCTAGAGCATTAATAATAATAATAATAATAATAATAATAATAATAATAATAATAATAATAATTTAGAGATAAACAAGAGATGGAGCATAGAAAATGCTAGAAACATGGGCTGGGACCTTGTGTTGTCTAGTAATTTATACTGGACCAAGTGAGGAAATCAAGCTTTTGTGGAGGAGAATGATTTTATAAGAACTGTGCTCCAGCCCAAAATGCAGAGACTAGGTGACAATTGTGAGCCCAGCCCTAAAAAAAGTCACCAATGCTGCCCCCTCTAAGGCTCAGAGAACATTCCAAAGGAGGGAATGGAAAGTATGTCAGAGCCAGATGATCTCTACTATAATCTCTAGCTCATATCAATTCTGTTCGCCTACATTGGGCCCACAGAAGACTGGCCCTATTTACAGTCCTAAAAGGGGGGAACCTCAGGGCACCCTACCCTTTACTTCTGAACTATTAGCTAGTGATAGATTCAGCAATTGATCGATTGAGAGGGGGAGTCACTGTCTAGATATGTGCACACTGCTGAGCCCAGCATGCTCCAGTTCATGGCCATGCAGTTGCCTGATTGAAATCAGTGAGTCACATATAAAAATGGATGGATGGGAGAGAGGTTGGAGGAGGATAGGCAGGGAAGGCAGGCGGTGGGGAGTGGTCAGTATACACTACCTATGTGTGCAAGTTGTAGATTAAAACTCTTTAAAAAAAAAAAAAAGCTGGTTTGGGGAAGATGAAACTGGGTAGTTTGGAAGGTAAGAAAAAGAGAATCCACAGCCGCTGGTTAACAAGCCATGGAAGATGTTCAAGGAGAAAGCGGGAGCATTTGCCCTTGGGTGGGGAAGTGGGAAAAGGTGAAATAGGCCTTTTAATCTTTTTTTCAGTAAAGATGAAGTCTATTAAAAACAGAGCTTAACGGGGCTATTCATGGGTTAGATTCTACGCAAAATACGTTCTCACCACTCACTTTAAGGGAGCGTACCCCTGGGACCCGTGGACAAGGCAGCGGTCCAGCCACCATGAGCACTGGATAGTCCTCAGAATGTATCTGCTAAGGAAATATGATGTTGAAAGTTCTGGAACCACAAAGGAAGAAGCTACAGGTCGTCAGCACCTGCTTACAGCCTTAGATGGTTCCAGAAGTGTTCACAAACTTCACCTCATGTCCACTGCCTTGCAAGGCTGGTGTTATTCACTCTGTGCCACTAGAATGGACCCACTCCTCAGGGTCAGAAGGATCCAGTTTGCTCAAACGTCTGTAAGAGTCTCCCAAAAGCTAAACATACAATCAATATTTGACTTGGCAATCAAACCCTTACATAGACAAATTAATCATCAACCCATGTTTAGTAGGCTAAAGTGATAGCTCAGCAGATAACGAGTGTTTGCTGAACCAACACAAAGACCTGAGTTCAAATCCCCTGCCATGTAAGAAGCCACATATACCATTTTGTACACCTGTAAGCCCAGTACATATGAAGGGTGGAGACAGGAGGATCCCTGAGGCTTGCTGGCCACCAACCTAGCTCCAGGTTTAGTGAGAGATGCCTTTAATCCCAGTACTCAGGAGACAGAAGCAGACATATCTCTGTGAGTTCGAGGCTAGGCTGGTCTGAATAGTGAGTTCCAGGACAGCCAGAGCTATATAGAAAGACTCTGTCTCCAAAAATTAAATAAATAAATCATCAAACAAATAAATAAATGGATAAATAAATAATTGGACTAGCATAGTGGTGCTTACCTTAATCACAACACTCGGGAGGCAGAGGCAGGTGGTTCTCTGTGAGCTTAAGGCTACATAATGAGACTCCGACTCAAAAAAACCAAAAAGAAAGAGAGAGAAGGAAAGAAGGAAGGAAGGAAGGAAGGAAGGAAGGAAGGAAGGAAGGAAGGAAGGAAGGAAGGAAGG